>NW_009731330.1:0-17566 GCF_000703405.1 Apaloderma vittatum | reverse complement strand
ACAATCTCTTCTCAGTGGTGCCCAGCAACAGCACAAAAAGTAATGGGTTTAAATTAGAACATAGGAAGTTCCACCTCAACCTAAGGAGCAACTTTTTCACTGTGAGGTGACAGAGCCCTGGCACAGGCTGCCCAGGGAGGTTGTGGAGCCTCCTTCTCTGGAGACTTTCAAAACCCGCCTGAATGTGTTCCTGTGCGATCTGCCCTGGGTGATCCTGCTCTGGCAGGGGGGTTGGACTAGATGATCTTCCGAGGTCCCTTCCAACCCCTGACTTTCGATGATTCTATTTAAGAACTGAATTGAAAAATACATGTGTGTGGGGGAAAAAAAAGTATATACACACACATATAGTCATATTCCTCTTTTCAAGTCTGCTTATTTACTACCTCTTGATGTACCTCTTTGAATTTACTATAAACCAAGACGTCTTAAAATCTACAGAGGAAACTTACCTTTACTACGTGTCAGAGCTGCCTTCATTATTCTCTGTCGGAAGAGTAGAAATGTTTCACTTGACCAGGAATTTCCGTGGCCTCAGGCTCTCTGCTCTTCTGAGGCACCAAAATAGGGACTTGCTGGGTATGGTGGATGGCAGTATGGAGAGCTATGAAAGTTTTTAAGTTGGCCTTGTTAGTGTGTGCTAAATGCTTAGGCACGAGGAGTCCTGTGTTACATAGCTAAATCTCACTGAAGGCTGACTGTGACCTGGCTGACAGCCTGCGAAGCAGCACTGCTACAAGGCTCTGCACATGAAATTGGCAGTATTTACAGTATTCTGGAATTTATTGATATGATGAATCAAATACACTGCTTTAAAGGATGCTTGATTTCTAGCTTTGCAGATGTGTTTACTTGCTATCCAAACTTCAGTTGGAGCGCTAATAGTTACTACCTGATGTGGTAGCATGGCTGCTCAGTAGTGAAGTGTATGCTCTTTGTCAAAAGCTGTTGTCAGACATGCACGATGCCTCCTGTGCCTAGATAGCCTCTGTGAAGAAAAAGCATCAAGATATTTGCATTTTACTGGTTAGCTTGTGTAGGGTGAATTAGTATCACTGTAAACTGAGTGTTGCAAATGAAAAATAATGATGTGTCTACTCTCTTCTCTTCCAGACTATCATTTTACTCTGGCCATTCTTCGTTCTCCATGTACTGCATGCTCTTCCTAGCAGTAAGTATGCTCTTTCTGTCTAAATGGCAACAAAAATCTCTCAGTTACCAAGTACAAGAACTGAAATATT
This sequence comes from Apaloderma vittatum, assembly GCF_000703405.1. Classification (NCBI taxonomy): domain Eukaryota; kingdom Metazoa; phylum Chordata; class Aves; order Trogoniformes; family Trogonidae; genus Apaloderma; species Apaloderma vittatum. The sequence continues at coordinate 16,325 of NW_009731330.1, read as the reverse complement.
TATTTGGCTGCTTTGCACAAGGGACATTGCTTTTATAAGATGCTTGTGTGAGATAATTGAAGATTTCTCAGTAGGAGTTGTAGGGGAGTGCTGCTGATACTGGAACAATAACTAGAATTATGTTCAATATGCCTAAAAATACTTAAAACCATAGTTGGCTTGTGTGTCTTTTCTAAAATGAACAAGTAGGTTTGGAAAATACGCTGCTACTTAAATATAGTTATACTGAAAGTATTGCAAGCCATATAAAAATATATAATGATATGTCTGAATTAATGAAACGTGCAAAGCCTATTGAAAAAACAAAAAACCTAAATTTAAACCCTGATCAAACGTGGAGGGGCCTGTGAGCACAAACAACAGATCAACTTGAATTTTTAAATCCCTTTTAATTTTTTCCTGTGATTTAGTAGTGGGGAGGGAGAGTGGAGGAAACAAGGCTATAGACCTGTCTGTCGAAGTAAACACTAATGATAAGATCAATTCAGTAGTGCTTCAGTTGGAGCCTGGATCCAATATTTCAGTTGTTTCAAGTTAGCTAGGGCATGTTATCTTCCCTCCTAGGATAAGCTTCATAACATTGAAAGGTTGATTTGGTTGTTCTACCCCGTGATTTGTAGCATGGAAGGCATTAAACAACTTTGTGCAATTTTGTTGTTAATGTCCTTGTAAAATAAATCTCTAATCCTGAATGTAAATAACTAACATAATAGATACATGCCAGGATCCTCACAGAGCTCATACTCGATTTGCCTTCTCTTGATTGCGTTTTTAATTTTTTCAGCACCTTTTGCCAATAGTATAAAATCCACAGTTAGTGGAGAGATTATTCAAACTAAGCTAAACCCTACAGCTACATACGGAAAGGGGCAGCTCTGTAGTATGACATAGATATTTTTAAACTTTATTCTAAAATAAAGCTTTTTCAGAAGCTTAGTGTTTGGTTTGGCTCATTCCCTGCAGTTTGTTTATGACTAAACCTGTTTGCTTCCTCTCTTACCTGTAAATCCTGTAAATACAAAGAGTTCATGAAATTATTCCGTCTTGTGTTTGACTAGAAGATAGCACAACTTCCTGTCTGTCAGCTGTTGGCGTTTTTTTGTTTTGGTTTGGTTTTTCGTTTGGTTTTTCAAGTGCCTTTACTTGCTCATTATGACTGGCGGTCTCCAAAATTACATGGGCCCACTTGTGATGTGATTCCAAAGACAAAACCACTATTTCCATAGTGTGCTGGAGCAATTACTGCTGTGTAGCAGTTGAATACTGATTCTCTCCATTGGGTTCAGCCTTACCTTTCTGATCCGGCTTTTTCCATGCATGATTTTATTGAGCAATGTGCTGATGTGATACTGCCACCTCTCAGAAGCACAAACTTGGAGACAGGAAAAAATATGCTAATTGAGTGGCTCTGTGTGTGGTATATAATTTATACTGACTGGATTACAGTCACTTGGCAGGGATCTGAATCTGTCTGAACTTCTCCCTCTGTCACATGTTATGTTTAAGAGTCCTGCTTGCTGCAGCCTGCAGAAATGGTGGTGGTCAGGACTTCTCAGTGGGTACGAACTGGGAGGGAGGAGCTGCTCTTTTTAAACCTTGCATTTGTTAAACTTCTGTGTGCCCCATCTGCTTGCTTCCCTCCCCACAACCCTTAGCCCCTGCTTGCTGTAATACTGATGCCATCTTTATAGTTGAATACAATAGATGTGCTGAACAGCTTGGACTTTAGGCCTTGTTTAACCTAGGAAGATTTGAAAAAATGCGGCCCTTTGGCAAGAAAGTCAAGAATTCTTTATTTTGAAGATGCCAACTTCATGTGGGTTGAATAATGCTGTCTGTATTTGCATGTGGCGTGTTTTTCTGAATCCATGCGAAGGAGCTTGTGTGGAGAGTTCCTGAACAGGCAGCTATGAAACTTACCTGTCTTGGGACTCTGTGCGTGGGTCACTGTTAGCAACCTTCCGTATGGGAGGGGAAGTGGGACAGTGGAATTCAAATCCATGCTCTGTATCCCACTTTGAAATGCTGTAAATCCAGAGCTTGTCAGTCCTGGTTCAGCAATGAAATAAAAGTTGCTGTGGGTCAGCACGCTGCTAAAAAGCTATACTTGTGCTCATTCAGTTCTGTAGTAACTGCAAGACACTGTGACTTAATTTACCTCACTTAGACTAGAAGTGTGTGAATGTCTTTAATAAACGCCACGTTAAAAGAATTAGAAGTGTTTTATTGGAGATCAGTTTGTTATTTGGTAAACTTGTCAATTAGTAGCCAGAACCTTGGCTGGAGCAGAAGGCGTTCTTCATCTGTTCCTGCATTCAAGTTTCTTGCCTTGTCTCTGGCTGAGCTGTTGCCCAGTACAAATAAGAGGCTTTGTGCAGATTAGAGTTCTACTTTCTTCTGTCCTGTAATAAGATTATTCATCCAGAAACTCTTGGGAGGCCTTCACAGGGTCATCTGAAGGAGGTTAGTGACTCCCGTGCAGGAAGTTTTTTACCTTGATGGTTAATGCTGTATACCAACCTTTGCATTGAATAGGGTCGTTTTTTTAAAAAAAACAAACCCACAAACCCAAACAAAGAATACAAAACAAAAACTACAGATGTCTTCCAGCAGATAGCTGCTGAAGGAAAGTGAGAAAAACTGCTGTCTAACCCTCCCCCTTGCCCACATGGCAAGGCATAGTGCTGCCTCTGGCTCTAAACCAAACCTCTGTGGCACTAGATAACCTGTTCGTTAGCTGAACTCTGATGCTGGCTTCATCTGCTCTTTGCACACTTATTCCAGCCACAGACTGAGTCGTAAGGAGGACAGAATTACTAACATGTGGCATTACTCATAGGTAGTGTTAATCATAAACAGACACTAGCATGCTGGTTTCTGAAGAGACTGGAGGAGACTGCCATGTGTGCATACTGCAGAAAGCCTGCTCTTAATGTGTTACGTCGTGAACACATGTACTGTGTCAGGTTTGTGTGTTTCGAAAATGAGGAGATGTTTTTTGGGGGAATCAAAAGAGAAATTATCTTTGCCACAGACAACAAAAAACATTGCAACTGTGAAATGAGAGATGCTTGAAGTGTCTGACTTAAAGCCACCTTGCAAAATACTGGGCAAAATAGTGAAATACTTACACAGCTTCAGTTTCTTAAAGTAATATTGCTGAATTACAAATAAGTTAGGCTGTAGTTTTGTTCTGTTTTATCCACTTGGATTAAAAATTAATGTGAGATGGTTCGTCAGATTTTTCAAATGTTTTAGACACTTTAACCTTTGGTGACCTGAGAAATCTGCAAGTCTCCATGTTATAAATGTTCAAAATGAATAAATAGTTTAAGCAAGCAATCTCTGGAAATTTGTGCATTTCTCTTTAGTTTGTCTTTTGGTTTGTGGGAGAGCATTGGAGAGCAGAACTTAACTTTAAACTTAAGGAATGGAAATACTTACTGGTATGTAATTTGGGCTCATGTCTTTCTGGGAGGACACAACTAACCTCTGTTTCTCAGCGTTTGCAGTTACTTAATACTGTCTTAGGTTCCTGCAGGAGCAGCGTTTGCCTTCCATGTATGTGGCAGTTGAGCTTTTAAAGGTTATCTCATTAGAAGGAATGAGTCAGTGACACCGTATCAACTTATATACTTCCATACTTAATAGCAGTTCATTAAGCTAGTCCTGGCTGAAAGCGTTTTATGGCAATCTATAATGAATCTGTATTTTGTTACCATGTTTGAACTGTTAGCGTGCCTGTGTGCAAAATCCCCCCTTGGGCTGGTGTCATGTATGTGACTATCTGGCATCGAAACAGAAGCAAGAACAGTGCCTACTGCAAACCACTGTGATGCCTGACATTTAGAGAGCAGGTTTGCCCATTTGCAGAGTAATGAAAAGAATGCATTGGTTCTGCTTCGTAAAACACTTATATAACAAGTTCTAACAGAATGACAATCAGATAGAGATGTATGAGGTTTGTATAACTTTAGGGAATGCTAATTAGTTTATATAATCTGCCTATTTAAATAAGCAGTATTTTGTATCGCTTGTCATTCTGAAGGATAGAGATCACTGCAGCATTTTTACCTGGATGTTATGTTGCTGTGTGCTTTTAGAAAAGCTGTTGTCTTTAGCTAGTCCCCTTTAAGGCCTGAGCTTTTGGCCTCCCTTCAGGTTAGGCTTAGGGTTTCTTCCAGTTTCTAACTCAGTATACGGAATGAGTGAAACCACAGAAGAAATCTGCTTGCAGACTGTCAAGCCGGGAGGTTGTGGTGGAGAATGTATTCTGTGAATAATTTGGCAGAACTGGGTGGGTCAGTCTGGGTCCAGACAGAGCCGTTATCTGTGGGATGCTTTTGCCAACAACAGCTTCATGTGGAAACTAGTTTGAGCCGCAACAGTATGTGGGAACCCAGTGACCTAATAACAGATGCTAGATCCTAGATTACCTCCATCATCCCCATCCCCTTTCGTAATTAAACAGCTGGCACAATCTCTGCTGTACCAATAAAACTATTTCATCTTGGCGTGGAGAATGGGAGGGTGAGTGTAGTTGGACCACCTCTTCCATGGGACCAAACCAGCACCCTTTCCCCAGAGCGGGGAGGTGCTGCAGTTAATGGTAAGGTTTTGTTTCAGCATTTTGTTTGGGTTTTAAATTTGTGTCTGAAAGCTATTGTAAATTAAAATGCTGAATGCAGGATTGCTTCAGCAGTGAGAATGACCTCAGTGCAACTGTTGCAGCTGGCAGAAGTGGGTGCTGCCCTGAGGATCAAGTTGCTGTAATGGAGCCTATTTTGCCATAGCTGGCCTGGGCACCTCCCTTCCCACACCTAATCCGGGGTGAAGACGAGGGCTGCAGAAACCCAGCCAAGCTGCCCTGCTATTCTGGGGACAGCAACTTGTTTGTGTTGCTGTGGCTTGGGACAACGCAGGATGATGGATCTTTGTGCGATGTAACTTGAGCGGCTCTTAAGCTCTTCTACTCATAACTGGGAAGGAACATCTTGTGTGACAAAGGACAGAGGGAATTACAGATGACAATGGGAAGGTGGCTGGACTGACAGCTCCTTTGGCAGAGAGATGATAGGCTAAATAAACAGAAGTGAAAGTGAGGTTTAGGCTGCTTTTTGTGCCCATGCTCCTAAATGTGCCAATCAAGCTTTGCTCTTGAAATCTCTTAGCTTGTTTACATTGAGATTGGAGGTTGAGTGAAACAGTACCCAAAGAAAAGCTTGAGAGCATTTAACACACAGTGTTTTAGGTATGTCTCTTTGCATGGCAGTATTTCTTTACTTTCCCAAATTCTACTGACTAGAGCTGCAGAATGGTCCTTAATGTGTTCCTGCCCACATGAAAGCTGAGAACTACCTAGTCTTCAAAAGCTAATGAAAAGACATTTGTTACTGCGAAAGTTGTTTGGCTGTAGCCATGGGTAGTACTAAGCATCTTGAAGGAGAGATTAAAATAAGAAAGGATAGTGGGTTATGCTGCAAGGCTCAAGTATGGAGATGCCTGTACTTCTACCTGTGTGTACTCCTAGTTTGTTTGGGGTTTTTATTTTGTATTTAGAGTTTTTTAATAGTAAGCAAACAAAGCAAAACTACCTCTCCATAGTTTGCTTGGGAGTTACAGCTGTCAGTAGAGATGAGATCATTGTGAATTTGTTCCTGTAGGGCTGAGATGGAAGCAATACCTTGCAGTGCTTATATTCTTCTAGCAAAAGTTTCTGTTACTTGGTACATGCAACAGCAAAATACTTACTCCAAATAGAAGGAACACAACTAGTTGTTTTCTCATGAGAAATGAGCCAAGTGTTAGCATTTGCAATGGAATAAAATGTTATTGTTTATCCTCCTTTACGGTAAAATGATGCCAATAAACAATTACTTCTGCAATGTACAGCCAAGTTTAGGCTGGAGGATTAAAAACCCAAAAAACATTACTTGCCCAGTGGGAAATGTTTGTACAGGATAGATTGATTGTACTTCTGATATTGAAGTGAGAGTTGGGCTGTTACTAGAAAAGAGAGGATTTTTTCCTTATTGCATAGGAGGCAACACTTGCTCATCAGTTGTTTTTGGATAGCAGCATGCAGCTATCTTAAAGAGGCCAGACTGGTATATTTTCTAGCTCTTCTCCCTAGTCTGGTAATTTCTTTTCCCCCTTAATTCAGCTGTCAAGCTGTACCATCTCACCATAGGATAGTCAAACATCAGAGCTGGCACAGGGGAGTTGGCATGAAAACACGGTTATAGAGTAAAAGGAATAGACCATCCCTTTGAACAGTAACCAAAGTACACCTCAACCTTGAAGTAACTGCAGACCTGTTTCCTTTTCCTTCACTGCAAGAGGGAAAATTAATTCTGAAATGTTGCTGCTTTCTCTTTTTTCTGCCCAATCAAAATAAAACTAAAGAACTAAAAAAACTGCAGCTATACTAGGGATGATAAATATGTATTCATTAAGAAAAGGAGATCTCAATATAAAGGAAAAAAAAAACCCTTTAAGTTGCTTTTTTCCTTTTTTGTTTCTTTAAGAACCCAGCTCATAAGTGATTTATGAACTCTGCTACATTTTTGCAGTCCTTATAATACAGTTTTCTCTTTAGATGTGAGTTTGATGTGTTGAAAATTTCACAGGATAGGTTTTAGCCATATTAACATCAGGCTTCACATTACGCATTGGTTTCTGGTTTGCAGTCAGCAGTCTAGAGCTTTGTGCTTACAGGTATAAAACTGTTGCACTTGTATGTAATACTTGCATAAACACAAGGTTGTATATGATAGGTTATTTCTCAGCACATCTTGTGGCTCTTGGCCATTGTTTTGTGCTCAGAATGGCAATTTTTAAACCGCTTCCTGGATTTCTTACACTTCCTTGAATTCCAGAATTTGTGCTAGCTGAAATATGATTAATCGCTTTTATACAAAGTTATTTGAGTAATAGCTTCTATACAAAGGAATGTCTAAAATTTCCTGTAACATGCGGAAAGGGAAGAGCTATTTTGCAAACCTTCACAGAAAAAGTACGAAGCTTGTAAAATTTTCCTCTGTTGACTAGTCTGACCAGGGCAGAGGTGTCTTGATTTGTACTGCTGGACTGCTGAGCAGGACTGGAACAGGGAGATGGCAGATCATCTGTCAAAATGTTTTTCTGTTACGTTATAGCATTATGCAAGAGTCCAGCGCAAATGCCCCAGCTCTTTCATTCTCTAGGAGGACTTTGCTTGAATAACTGTATCGAAGATACTTGGATGCAGGCTGAGTCTTGCATAGAAGTGTGCAGTAGTGTGGCTACTGGAGTCCCCTCTCCTTGCAGAAAGGCAGTGATTATTTCCAGATGCAGTTAGAGGGTGGGTAGTTACTTTGGCACTATTTCTGCACCTACTTGGCTTCCTAATGCAAGACTTCACAGTCTTAGGAGTGGTGGGGGCATTGTGTCCTGTAAGGATGTCCTTTGGATAACCATAGAAATGGAATTTTCCTATTCTACTAATGCGCCTGGATTCTCAGCCTTTATTCCTAACTGCAGGTCTCCTGGGGAATTTTGCCCCATCTTCTGTCATATTAGTTACTCTGAGGCTGGTTTAAGACTTTCAGATACTGGTGCCTCCTCTCCTGAGTTCCTCCTTCTTCATCCCACCCCAGCCTCACTAACAAAACCACCAAGACACAGTATCTCCATATCCCCTCCCTCCACCCAAGAAATCCAGAGCCAAATCACATACCTCTGTATGTGTATGTACCGGCCACTTTGGTCTTTAAGGACAGATTATTTCATAAGGAAATTGACCTTGTGCACTTTTGTTTCTCCTGCAGACTCTTAAAGTTACTTGCATTCAGACAAATTGAGAATTGTTCTTATTTCCCCATGTCTCTAGGAAAATTATATTCTCTTTCTGTTTTGCTGTTAATTTCATGATGTATATTAGGATTGAGGAGACAGAAATAAGAGGGAAAATGGATACATCTCCAAAGAAAAAGTGTGCTTCTGTTCGTTAGGACAGAACAGGACACTTGTAGGAAATTTGATTACTTGGGCCTTTTGATATCGGGAAACATAAAACCCTATTTAAGAAAATCCATTTTTGAAAAGTGACAGAAGAAATCAATTGGTACAAGTAAAACTCCCCATTCTTGAAGAAGGGGCTGGTTAGCTCAGTCAGTTGAGCGTCGGGCTGATAACACCAAGGTCGCGGGTTTGATCTCCGTTCGTTCCCCATGTGTAGCCTGATCTAGTTGAGAGGCGTCCCTGCCCATGACAGGGAGGTTGGACTAGATGATCTCTGAGGTCCCTTCCAGCCCAGGCCATTCTGTGAAGTGCAGGAGGATTTGCCATATCTTAATAGGCAAAATATTCTGCAGTATAGAATTTCTGTGTAATAGGATTTTGGAAAAAAGCTGGGAGGGTTTTTCAGTGAATGACCGAGGAGTTAAGTATTGAAACTAGGTATCTCGGATATTATATCTAATAGTGGAGTGAGTCGGTTTTAATACATTTAAAAGAATGTTGTGCCCTTAAGGTGCAGATGTGAGGTATTAGCTGTTAGGAAATTTTCTTGAGCCACACAGTTACACCTCCAAAAGTCCTTCTAGAAAATAAGTCACTGCACTTTAAAATTAGGTAGGCAGGCATGCGTATATGTAATCTTAGAATGGTTTGAGTTGGAAGGGTCTAGTTCCAACTCCCTTGCCATGGGCAGGGACACATGTTAATATGTATATTAATACTGCATTGGTGGAAGAACAAATACTTAAAGGCTATACTAGAAATGTTAAAGAGTAGCAAATAATTCTCCAATTGCAGAGACCCTTCCATTCAGGTCTGTGGTTTCTTGCAAGAAGCCACAAAGTGGCTGTGATTTTCTCTTCATTACTGTGTGTATTTTTAGAAATGAAGTACTAGACCATAGATTGAGAAGAAACTTGTTTGGGATGCATGTGGTGTAGAGAAAATATTTTTGTTACAGAGTAAGCATTAGCTAGTAGGCAAAAAAGTTTGAGATTATTTAATTCCATTTCAGGAAAGTTTCTATGAAATCTTCTTGTGCACTTCAAAAAGAATGAATAAAACCATAGGAAAGAGGAGGATGGAGGAGGGAATAGAAATAGATACAGCTGAACAGTGTAACTCAACAATGAGACAGATGCTCAGAAGCAGGAGAGCAGGGAAGCTGAGCTAGCGCAGTCGAATTGCTGTCACTGATAGTGTGTTGTTACTGAACTGCTCTGGGTGCTCCTGCTGTGTCCGTCGGCCCGCAGATGTATTTCTCAGCAACAGCTGAAATGCTGGGAAGGGCTGGCACAGGAGTACTTGCCAGCTGACATTTCCTGAAGCTTCTGCTGCTTCTGTACATTAAAAGTTTTACCTGGAAAGCTTAGTCCTTTCTAGTGAAGAGACTTGGGTGGGGAGAGACAGGCACTGATTTCCTTCTGTTTCCCTTTAAACGTGTAAAAGACTTGTGAGAGGACCAAAACAACTGGAGGCATCTTGTGCATGTCGGGAGGGGTTCTTTCTGTATTCTGAGGTTATTGCCTTGTGTTAGTCAACTGTGTCAAAATAGAAGTAAGTGCTAATGCAGTGTAACACCAGGACCTCTCCCCATTGTGCACATAGTCCTGTATAAGGACTAATACTGTATAAAGGGATTCTTGGAAGTACTTTTAGAATCAAACTTATTTAATGGAATTACAAGGGAAAAAGCTCCTTCCTCTCTTTGGCTGCTGTATTTTCCTGTGCGGTCCTGCTGGCCTGCCTCAGCCCAGACATGTTGCTGTTGTGTAAGTGTCTTGGTAGCAGGAAGAATCTTTACAAGGGAGAATGACTGCATGAGCCTATTAAAAGCAGTGTCAGTTTGAAGTTACCTGCTTAAAAATAACATCAGATTTGCCATTGTGGCAGCTGTTAATAAGCAACTAGTCTCAACTGAACAACAACAGCAAAACAAACCAACAACAACAACAACAAAGTTGTAATCAGAGCAGCAGCTGTCACTTGTGAAATTAAACAGAGCAGTGGTCAGTCATGCTGACATTTGTCTGTGGTACAGCTTCTCACCTGCTCACACCTAGTTTTAGAATAATATAAATCCATCTGCTGGATGAAGGCGCAGGAAAGGCTTTGGGCATTTTCTGTACAGCTACCAGAGTTGCTGGTGTGAGGAAGCACCCAGAACTGATGAAGCCTGTAGCCAATTGCACATGTTCTGCAGGCGATAAAGCAGCTCCAGGTCTTCTGTATGACTGGAAACTGCTCTCTTAGTACAGAAATTAAGTTTTCACTTAAGTTTCTTAGTACAGAAATTAAGTTTTGACAATCCAAGTTTCTTGTTTCATGCTTTGTCAAGCAGAAAGAAAATCTGAATACATGCTGGGTAAAAGAGATTTGAAGACTATTTTATCAGTTATTCATGTTGTGGGCTGTCATCTTTCCAAGTTTGCTTTCGTGTTCAGAAGTAAACCTGGTTTCCCACCCATGTGCAGTTGCATAAACCTTTTTCTTTCTAATACAACTGTATAACTTTGCCAACTACCAGAAATGCTTACACAGAGTAGAACTTTATTACAGCAACGTATTTTTAGCTGTCTTAAGCAGAATTTAGTGGAAATAAGGAAAGAGGAAAGAACAGCCAGTATCAAATCATCAACTGTCTTTTTTTCGGCTACCATCATGTGCTACTTGGGCCCACCTCTGCTCAGTTTAGCAGTTGGGTAGTGTTCTGGTCTACTATTGGTAAATCCAGTAGTAGTATTCATGCGAGGCACCATTAGAACACCTTTTGTTAAAAGAACTGTGTGACAGCTTATTTTTGAAGTGGCTAAGCAGTATGTTCCCTAGTGGTAAAATTAAGGTCCCCAGAAATAATGCAGCACTTAACCCTGTGAGGAGTGAGAAAAAATTATTTTCCAGTTCAAGTTTAACTGTAGCTTCAGAATCTGATTTCATCCTGACCTTGCTACTAAAAAAACCCAACATCGTTATGGATGGGGCTGATCTTCTTGATGCTCCATTTATAGCTGAAAAAGTCACCATGCCAAAATTATGATGTAAGTTATTCAAAAGAAACCAACCAAACATTCCCCAAATGTTTAACTTTGGAAAGTAGCACCTTTGCATCTACAGTGCATGCTCTATGTGTGTATTTACATGGTAAATGTGATGCTTCTAAAAAGTAGCCATGGCTTTTGAAGTTGGCAGTGGAGGGATTTACCAGTTTAATGTGCTTAGTCCCTCAAGCCTGTGTTTTAGTTAGCTTCTAAGATTTTGCAAGACTGTCAGTTAACATTTGTGCTGAAGTTCCTGGATGGTACTTCCAACTGTATTGTTGTTCTCTGTAAATACAGTAACTATGGTGCCTTTTTTGGTGACTGTTCCACAATAAATGCAACGGTGTTTACAGGGGTGGGTTTGGAGAAGGTCCTCTTAAAGCTGAAAGAGGTATCTTGTCCTAGACAGACCAGAGGTGACAACAGCAGGGATTTAGAAACTAGTAAGAGTTAAATACTGCGAATTTGGGATAACACATAAAAACATAGATATACACATCAAGCAGAGTTGAGAGAAAAAGCATGGGAACTGCACACATCCACTTGCTAACCAGGGTGGTAATGTGCAGCTGAAAAGGACCACGAACAAATGGAGTTCAGTGAGATACACCAATGGTAACAGGAGGAGTGTGGAGTGAGGTCCTTGATCTTATCAATCGCATCAAGTTACTTCTGATATTTAACTACAGCTGGAATGTTATGCTAAAGCATGATAATAGTAAAGGTGACTGGTACTGAGAATAAAGTTAAAAACTTGTCAGCTCTATGTGCAGTATATGTAGACGTTACTAAAGATGTTAACAGTCTGCCCACTTGGAGCAAGGTGGGGCTCCTTCTGTTTGGAGGACTGTAAATTTGAATGGTCACCAGCTGGTGGGGGGGGTTTTTTGGTGTGTAAGACTTACCCTTGGTTAGTGCAGGAGTAAATACTGGTTTGACTTCTCTAAGCCTTAAGTGGCTCTGATATTGCCAGTACCTTTATCCAGAAAACTGTCATTTGTCACACTGGTATAAATACAGCAAGTATCTACTTGATAGTGTTACACAGTTTTACATAAAACATGAAGACCAACATCCTATCAAACTCCACTTTAGTGTACTTGTGAGAGTATAGCAGTTGGAACATTTGTGGACATTACCATGTTTCTGAATGTGAATTTCAATTCAACTTCGAACAGACCCAGCACAACTGCATGCAGTTTACTGCTTTTGTTTACTGCATTTTTTAATGATGTTGCTTTTCTCTTTCAGCTTTACCTTCAGGCCAGAATGAAAGGAGACTGGGCAAGACTTGTACGACCTACTCTGCAGTTTGGTCTTATTGCTGCATCTGTCTATGTGGGTCTCTCACGTGTTTCTGATTACAAGCACCACTGGAGCGATGTTTTGACCGGACTCATTCAGGGAGCAGTGGTAGCTGTGCTCATTGTAAGTAATTCCAGAGGGAGGAGGGGGTATGTGTGTAAGTGCTGCCTTTATAAACAGCACCCTAGAATTGCAGACTGTGTTCAGAGGAGAGCACACCTGTCTTTCTAATGCTTCAAAAGCTGTTGGAGAAGGGAAGCAACAACTTGAACCGCGTGTAGCAGTAGTACTTCGGGAAGTGAGGCAGACCCTAGCCCAACAGCAAGTTAAGTGTTAATCAGCCTTTAAAGAAATGTGAGAGTAATGCTCCAGAGAATAAATTACCAACTACTGAACCCCCTTCCTCAGCTAAAGCTTGACCTCTCCTGTTCCATTCTAAATAAATAACCACATGTGATGAGGGCTCTCAGCAAGCATACTGCTCCTTCTTCAGAGGTGCTCAGGCTCTGGATGCTGTAATGAAGCAGTGCTGAATCAGGCAGCACACAAGCCTTCAATTTGCCTTAAACTATCAGTGGCTGAGTGGTCAATGGGAGGAGGGAAATGCCAATGGGAGGTGCCAGAATTTTATACAAGACTCATTAGCACTTTTATTATGTTTTACTCTCTTTAAACTTTTTTTTTTTGATCACAGAATTTACTTTCTGCAAAAGCATTTACCTACTGTCTTAGAGACCTACAAGTGCAGGAGTTTAACACTGATTTGTCCACTTAGGTTGTGTATGTGTCTGACTTCTTCAAAGTGAGAGGATGTACATTTCAACCAAAAGAAGATTCCCATACAACCCTACATGAGACCCCAACAAATGGAAATCACTTTGGCAGCAATCATCAACCATGAAGAATGACCCACCTCACCTACCCTGTTCTCTGAAAGGAAAAGTTTTCACAAATCTAACCATGTAATTTAAGTAAGGGACTGCTGCTGCTCTTGGGGATGCTCACTTTACCTGTATATAGTAACATCTACCAGTTATTGTGTATCTAAACATTAAAATGTCTGTTGGTTCCAGCTTGTGCTTAAAAGAAAAAAGCTATTCAATTTTTTATTGAAAACACAGTAACAGTTATATTACACTGCTATTTGTACATGCCTTGTTGAAATAACTGTGATTTAAATAAACACCGTTAGAAGAAATAATGATTTGTGATGGAAGTAACATGTGAAGCTGATGAACTTGTTCTGTAACGTGAATGTAGTACTCTTTTTAGGAGATACCTTCTGTTACAGGTAAAGGCTTGCAGCAAACACAATATCTCTCTTGATTTTTGTAATCCCTATTAAAAAGAAAAACTATATTAATATCTAGCAGTCATAACTGACAATCACTATTTTAAGTACAGTTAAAGGCAGTAGAGAAAGTGGTACAAATCTTAAGCAGAAGTCCCTGTACATCCCTTTCTAGTCACAACCTTGGTTTAACTGTCAGTACGTATCAAAACACCACCTCTTTAAATCAGAAATTATAACATACATGTTTTCTGGAAAAAGCAATGATCCTGTTTACCAGAAGCTCATATTAGTAAATCATTAACAGCCTACCTGCCCCCTCAATGCTTTATAGAATTACTTCTCACACTCTGGATGTGAAATACATACCCTCTGCAAACTTATTTTCCAACTCTGTGTTTCCAATGGCTTTTGCAGCCTGGCACATCTGCCGGAGCAATTCTTCGAGCCGTCTCATGCAACGAATTATGCTGCCTATAGAAAAAGAGGGAGAGGAGACTTTATATGCCTTGCCATATCATGTGACTGAATAATTCAGTTGCTTGAGCCCACTTTGGACCAAAGCAATAGTTCCTGCTCCAGCCTCTTCAATATACCTAGAAGCCAAGTGTAAGAACAGAAATATGTCTTAAGCTTGGAGACTTTTACTGTTTAACAGAAACCCATATAGTATTTCCTTGAAGCTATCTCCAAATAGTTGTCCTGTTGTTTTCTTCTGTCTTCATAGCCTCTGCCTAGTCAGAGGCTGTTGAGTAAGTCCTAGTGGATTTCTCTTTCCAGTACTTCAAGACTTCCCTGAAAAACATACAGGTTTGTGTATTTCACAACACACAGGTTTTTGGGTGTGTTGTGTTTATTTCTTTGATAGCCCTTAGGTTCCTTAGTTGCAAAGCCAGTGAGACAGTAAATGGTCAATCTTTCTCGTCCCGTTCAACTCAAGTGTCTATGGACCATGTGACTGCATGTTTACAATGATGCATACAGGCTTGGTCTTGACATAGCTCCCACGCTGCACACCAATACACACTGAAGTTTGTTATGCATTCAGCTCCTCTTAACTTTATTTCTCAGCTCAGCCCAAGTCACTGTCACAAGGCTCACAAAGTGATGCCAACGCTCATGCTCTTTTAGAGCAAGTATGCTGTGTGGTCACTGCCTCCAGCATCATCTCACACCTACAGTCAGAATTGCTGTCTGCAAAATAACTGTCATAGGGCAAATATGGGATGAGTGGATTGAGAGCAGCCCTGCAGTGAAGGGCTTGGGGGGTCTTGGCGGAAGCAAAACTGAACATGAGCTGGCAATGTGCACTAGCAGCACAGAAGGCCAGTCGCATCCTGGGCTGCATCAGAAGCGTGGCCAGCAGGTCGAGAGAGGTGATTCTGCCCCTCTGCTCTGCTCTGCTCTGGTGAGACCCCACCTGCAGTGCTGTGTCCAGTTCTGGAGCCCTCAGCACAGGAAAGACATGGACCTGCTGGAGTGGGTCCCAAAAAAGGACCCACAAAAGTGATCAGGGGGCTGGAACATCTCTCATGTGAAGATGAGCTGAGAGAGTTGGGATTGAAGAAGGAAAGGCTCTAGAGAGACCTTACTGCAGGCTTTCAATACTTAAAAGGTGGCTTTTAAGAAATACTGGGAGAGACTGCTTTAGCAGGGCCTGTTGCAATAGGACAAGGGGTAATGGTTTTAAACTTCAGACCAGAGATGACGAAGATACTTTTCACAATGAGGGTCGTGAAACACTGGAACAGGTTGTCCAGTGAGGTGGTCAGTGCCCCATCCCTGGAAACATCAAGGTCAGGTTGGATGGGAGTCCAAGCAACAAGATGACCCTGTTCACTGCAGGGAGTTGTAGGATAGGTGACCTTTCTATGGTTCAGTGAAATACTAGTTCTAGAAAAGGCATAGCATCTGGAGAAAATCTTCATATGAAAAGAACATTGTGCAAAGTGTAATGGGAAAGTGAGTAGCCAGGGAAGTAAAGTAACACTTTTCTAAAACACATTCAGTATGGTACCAGGCCATGTCAGTTTCTACAGTAAGAACAGTTCTGTGAGGGTACCACTCTGCAAAACCTACTGCAATGACACGAGGTGAAAAACCACACATAGTCTGTGGGTCACAAAGCACAAAGCCAAAGCAAGTGAACCGTGGGCAGCTTCCCCGCACAAGGCCTCGCTGCACTCTGGGGTGGGTTCCAAGGCAGGCCCTTGCTCAGCTCATCTTCCTATAAAGGGACAACCCTGAAAACTGCTGCAGAGAGTGCTCATTTACACACAGTGTAGCTGGGGTTGTTGCAGACATACTTTTTCAGGGCATGAAAAGAAAAAAAATTGCATTTTTGAAATAACTATTTGTCTATGCTTACTCCCACAAAATAAAAGTTGATCTGCAATTGATTAATACAGACCAGTATTGCAACGACAGCCCAGTCAGCCTCACCTCCATCCCTGGAAAGGTGATGGAGCAGCTTGTTCTGAAGGCCATCTCTAACCAAATGGAAGAAAAGAAGGTCATCAGGAGTAGCCAACATGGATTTATTTACCAAGGGGAAATCCTGCTTGACTGATCTGATACGCTTCATGACAGAGGGACCAAATGGGTAGATGAAGGGAGAGCACCGGATGTCATACACTTTGACTTCAGTAAGACTTTTGTTAAGTGTCTCCCATAACATCCTCATAGGTAAACTC
>NW_009731329.1:0-1334 GCF_000703405.1 Apaloderma vittatum | reverse complement strand
GCTGCCTCCATACAATCCTAAACATCCACTGCACTCACTACATGACTGATGTCACTGTCCTTGAACGGGCAGGGGTCACCAGTACTGAGGCCATGCTGCTGAGGACGCAGCTGTGCTGGGTAGGGCACATCTCCAGGGTGGAGGATCAGCGCCTCCCTAAGGCTGTGCTCTATGGTGAACTCGCCACCGGCTGTCGCAACAGAGGAGCCCCAAAGAGGAGATACAAGGACTCTCTGAAAAAATACCTCGGTTTTGGCCATATTGACTACCATCAGTGGTCCACTCTGGCCTCCAATCAGGACGAGTGATGGAATAACAGCAAACTCATCCTACTAACTGTATCGGGCCATGCCAAAAGGACATATGTATTTCCAAAACTTGGGAATGTAACCCAGTTAAAAGGAAAAAACTGCTCCTTGATTGACGTTAAGAAAAAGTAAGTCCAAATGGCTTTCATAAATAGTTCTGTGCTATAACAAGAAATTGCGATGCCAAATGGGAGTTAAACATAGGCATAATTTTAATTTCTTTTCTGTTTATTCATCTTTTCCAGCTTTACAACTGAGCTCTTTTAAGTTTCCTAAATAATCACTTTTATGTGCTTTTATCTACCATCAGACGTGCAAAAGTGGATCCAAAGTAAAAGTAAAAGACAACATGATCTTAATCATCTTACTAGCAAGGTGAACCCATAATCAGGCTTCTGGTCTATTTAGAGTCTAGTGCATCAAAAAGTTTCTCCTAGAAATCCCCTGTTCTCATAGTACTAAATCTAAAAGTTACAGGGGAAAAGGTGGTACCCACCAAAGATCTTAGAGGAAACAGTGTCAGAAGTTGCATTGCTAATGACAGCCAGGGTATCATCCAAGGTGGCTGAAAACGTCTCTGGACCATTGGCTCAAAGGCTACTGGTCAATGGTTCAAAGTCCTACTGACTGGTAAATATAAGCAGTGTTCCTCACAAGTGATTTCTGGGGCTGGCACTACTTAACACATCTGCAGCAACAGCCTGACCAAAAGGACAAAGTCTACACTCCGGAGGTACTCAGGTGACACCAGCTTGGAAGGAGCTGATGACATGCTGGAAGATCACAGTCCTGCAGAAGGAGCCTAACACAGGCTGGAGGGACAGCCTGCCAGGAACCTCAGGAAGCTCAAGGCACAGCCTGGGCCGTGAGCAAGAGCGTAGCTGCCAAGTACAGGGAAGGGAATATTGCCCTCTGCTCAGCAGCTTGGGAGGCTTCATCTGGAATGCCACGTCTCCAGTTTTGAGACTCTCTGGAAGAGGAAGAGCAATAAGGACACCCTGGAGAAAGTCCAGAGCAGGGCCACAA
>NW_009731328.1:5821-19705 GCF_000703405.1 Apaloderma vittatum | reverse complement strand
GGGAGGTGGGGTGAGGCCGGGACATCCCCTGGCTGCGGTTTTGCTGGGAGCCAGGGTTGGGGTTGGCACAGCACAGCGCGTCCCAACACCCCGCTCGGCCCCGTTCCCCGGGAGTCTTCGGCTCCTCCGGGGGTTTTCCAGTGGGTTTTTCCCACTTTTTTTTTGTTAAGGCTGCGGCTTCTTAGCGCGATCGGGTTGCCCTCTGCCAGGTTGCCCAGCTTGGTAAGTCACTGTTAGAGCATTTCTCATTTCTGGGAGGAAACTTCTGTATCGATCTACCAGAAAAAGAAAAAATAAAAGTCAGTGGTGGCAGAGGTGGTTCACACCAAGGGATTTAGGAAATTTGGAATCCACTGAGATGAGGAAAAATCACAGTGGCTGGAGGAAAGGGCATGATTCACCCCTGGGAGCAAGAGAGCTCCTTTGCTGGAGGTGGCTCTTTGGCTCAGCGAAGCTGCCTCAGCTGCTTTTCCTCTTCATTCTCCTTGGGAGACTGCCAGGGCCTGGCACTGCTGGGGCTGAAAAATGCCAGATAAGCAGAGGTTTGGGGCTGGTAAGAATGTTAATTATCAAATTACCTGTCTGTCCACTGGTAGAAGCACTGTACATGCCCTGAGATGTGTCCTGTGGGATGCTCCCCGCTCCAGAACCAAACAGGACTTTTTTTTTAATTCTTAGCTGAGCTTTGCTAAGGAAAATGGGCTCATGGCTGCAAAAGGGTCCTGCTCTAGCTCCAGAAATGCCCCCTCTCCTTGGAGCTATAGGCTGCTGTGGACCTTTCTAAGGGTGGGAGCTGCTTTGACACCAGTGAGAAGGAGGTTCTGGAGGGTGAAGCAAAGCGTGGGGACTGTGGGGGCCAGGAGAGATGTGCCCTGGCCAGAGGTGGCTTTTAGGGAGATGAGACTAAGCCTGGAGTAGGGGAAGGTGAGGAATCAACTCATGGGGCCTGTCCCCACCAGCCTGGCAGCACGGGGTCTGCCTGCCTTCCAGCGTGCTCGTGCAGAGAAATTCCTGCTCCTGGGAGGGGTTCGAGGTCCCATCACCGACCTTAATTCTGCACTTGGGGAGCCTTGGGGTGAGTTTTGGTGGGGAATGTAGCAATGGTGGCTGTTTGGGTCTGAATGCCCTTACCTCTGGGTAAGGGCCCTTGCTGGTCTGTGCTGGTGGCGGATGTTCTTGTGCACAGCCAGTGCGATGGGTGCCCGTTTTTCGGCTGAAATCTGGCACAGCAGGGTGTGCTGATTGCCGCAGGATAAATCCCGTGCTTCTCTCTGCCCCATTACACCAGTTCTGGCTGTTTCTGAGTTCCACCACCATTTCAGATTTAGCATCCCTTACTATTGCCTCATTAGGCGGCAGCGTTGCTGAGAAATTTTGCAAAAGTAAAGCTCATCTAAAATCTTTCTTCCTTTTTGCAAACCACTTCTTTTTCACCTCAGATACATTGCACAAAACCTGTGTGGCAGGGTGTAGAAAATCAGCTGCAAATGATGGATGATCATTGCACGTGTGATATTCCTAGCTGCTTCTAATCACATCGAGCATCAAAAGGTGGGGAAAGTAAGTTGTGCAGAAGGGTTGGACAACCCCTCTGTGTCCACAGCAAGTGCGGCAAGGAGCTTGTGGGGAGTGAGCTGTGGGTGGGCAGCAGGGACTCGTGCTCCAAACAGCTGCTGGAGAGGGTTAGAGGGGGAAGAGAGTGGGGATAGAGGGAAATTAGTTGGGAAACACCGGCTGTGTTGTGGGAATGGCCAATATGGACGTCAAGAAATGGTGGTGGCAAGTGTTTAGGAGATCATTTGATGAGCAATCTAAATCCTGCGTGTGGCTCTGGTGTGGAGACAGCTTGCCTTGCTGTTGTGGTGGTTTTAATACGTTGGAGCAATAGGGAAGAAAATCCCAGCCAGCTCTGTGGCGTTGGCTTTGTCATTGCTGATGGGAAATGTTCCCTTCTCCCACTGGCAGCTCCTTTTGCTGGTGTAAATAAGTAGATATATTTGCTGGAGTAAATAAGAGATGCACAGCAGATGCAGAGAAGGACCCTCTGCTTTCAGGATTCACGCGGTGGTTTAGGATGTGGTTGATGTAGATGAATCTGTGCTGCTGCTGGAAAAGGGGCCTGTGCTCAGCTGTGCATCCCCAGACCCCTTGTGCCAGCAAGAGCAAGGGGCTGATATGAAAACACACTTTTTGGGATGAGGAGGGCTGTGGTCTGTGCTTTGCAGGAGCCGTGCCCTGTGCTTCCAGCCCCAGCCCAGCGATGGCAGAGGAATGGAACAGGAGGGTGCAGCTGGAGGATGGGAGAATCTCAGTTTCAGCCAGTCATGATGACATCGCAGTTTTAGATGAGATTATTTGGAGGGGAAGAAAAAGCCCTTCTTGCAGGCAGTAGCTTGTGGGCTAGCTGAGCCGAGGGCGAGCAGAGTGGCTCAGAGCCAGCCAGAAACTCCCAGCAGAGAAGTGAAGCCGAAGTCCTAGCAGTATCCCTCCCTGAGGGATGCATTCCCGCAGCGAGAGCAGCTTTATGCCGCTGCTTCTGCAGGTACAGCACGGCTCTGCCGAGTGCAGGGAAAATCATGTCCCTGCCTGAGACTGTGATCCCAGGAAAATATCCATCGGAAATGTGCTTGAGTAACCAAGGGAGAAAGGGGTCCTTGAGTTTGCTGCTGTTTCTCTTGCCATAAATACATCCCGTTGCAATGGGCAAATGCAGATGCTGCTTTTAAAAGCCGTTTGCTCCTCTGCTCATGGAGTGATTTCTCTCTGCGGCCGTGATACTGTGCTGCTGGAGGAGTTCTTGTGTGTTTTTATGACTTTTCCCCCTTCCTCCCACCCTCCCTCGCTGGTGTGAAATTTCAGGGCTAGGCCAAACCATGGCAGAGGTGGAAATGCTGCAAGAATGAGTCACTGTGGGTAGAAGGGCACCTTCACCTTTTGGAGCCCCTCTTCTCCCCCAGCGTCGGGCTGTTCTTGGCCTGTATCCCACTCCCAGTTCTATCATTTGCCCCTCTGGGTGGCATCTTGCTCCCCACCTCAGCCCTGTTACAGGCCCGTGCTGCTGTGCTGGTGCCAGATGGAAGTTCCGGCGGTTTGGGGCAGTTTGGTTCAAATCTGAACCGTTGAGCTGCCAGCACCAATGGATGCACGAACCGCTGTGCAGGCTCCCAGCCGTCCCTCCCTGCTCCAGCTCCTCAGGAGCCTTTTTGGGCTCCCAAGGAGCACATGGAGGGCACTGGAGTCCAGGGTGGAGGGGCAAGAGCTGGGGGCTGTTGGGGGCTGCAGCGGCCCAGGGGAGAAGGAGGCCCAGCAGCAGCCGAGGTGGAAGGCCTGGGCGGCTGCCGAGGGGGAGAGCGTGGAGCCGCTGCTGGGGGAGCTGGAGGAGCTCAGCCTCAGCAGCTCCACGGGGAGCAGCCCCAGTAGAAGCTGTTTGATGTTGAGCAGCAGCGACGTGGAGCTGGGGGTGAGCGGGGTGGCCAGCGAGGAGGAGACAGCCATGCCAGAAGCTTTCGGTGACAAAGCTCTGGAGACGTAAGTGTTGGGCTGGGGGGGTGACGTGGGATGGAAAGCCGAGCTTGACTCAGTGTCCCTCTCAAGGGAGCGTGTCCTCACAGAGGTGGGTGCCCTGGGGGCGCAGGGAGGAGCTTGCTTGGCTGTGTCAGCCTTGTCATGTCTCGAGCAGCAGGTGTTTTGCAGAGGCTGCTCATTTGGACTTTATAAAAAGCTGCTCGTTTGGACTTTATAAAACCCAGTTTCCCCCTACTTCCTTAAAACATTGAAATGAAAGCAGTGTTTCCAGTAAAGCTGCAGCTGGCTTCCAGAACCCTCATAGCTTCGGGACATTCTGCACCCACAGCAGCCAGGCTCCATTTCCACCGTTCCCACCACTGCTTGTGCTGCTTTTACCTCCCCAAAAGTCCCTGGGCTACAGACTGGGGCACCCATCAGAAACCTGATGAAAGGGAGAGCCCTTTGCAGTCTTTGGCCTCTCCAGACTGCTGATGAGGGATGCAACCAGATTTGGCTGTGTTAGTGTTGCTGCAAGAGGGGCAGAAATTGCAACTGGTCCTTTGGGTTTTGTTTGAATACATCTACCTGTACTTTACCTCCAGGGATGGGCTTGCTCAAGGTCTGGATGCTGTTGGTGAAGATGTTATCTGTGACGCAAGCCCTGAGCCAGTGTTTTCTGTGGAGTTTGATGCTGAATGTGAGAAAGAGTGGCTCCTGAAAGGTAAGAGGATGGCTCAGAAGGAAAGAAAATCCCCCCCCCACCATCTTTGAGGACTTGAGGGTGGCTGGCAATAAGTCCGTCTGCTTTTCTGGATCTGGACCTGGCACAATATCCACTTTCAGACACTCTGCTGTGGGTGTGTTCAATTGCTGGGCCAAGGACCGCATGAAGGAAGGAGGTGACAGCTCTGAGGAGTCACTGTTCTCTTTGGGTTTGTTTTAAGCAGCAGAGGAGGGTGCAGGATCCCCGAAGGCAGAGCTGTCCCTGTGGAACAGGCTCTTCAGCATGAACAGACATCGATGGACTTCACGTAAGGTTAGTGGAAGGACATGGAGCACGGGGCTAAGGCAATGATCACTGCCGAGAAGGGTCTAGTGCGGGCAGATCTAAGTGCCCTCGGGCATTAGAAAAGGCATAGAGATAGCTTAGCATGGGAAAAGCTAAAACTGACTCTAAGCTGTCAGAGGCTGTGGGCTTTCAGGGGTGTCTCCATGGTACCTTTCAGGGGTACCTCCATGGTCCTTTCCCGCTGAGCAGGGCATGGTCTGAGAATGCTGCTGCTCAGTGATGGGAAACAGATGGTACTGGAATGTTTGCTGAGATGGGATGGATGGGAGTGAAATAGGGATAGTGGCAAGAGCTAAGCCTTTGGGATTCCCTTCCTGGTCTTCTTACAGACCCCTCTATGACTATGGTTGTTTAGTTGGGGTAACTGGTTACCTACCAGCCTTGAAACAATCTGTATGCACAAAATGATCTTGTCGTACCTGACAATCCCATTGTAATAGCTCCTGAGTCTCCCTAACATATCAATCCAATGTAGGACAAGAGAAACCTCTGCAGACTAGGTCTTGATGAGGGTCAGGTCAGGGATGGTGGTGACTTCCCTGAGGATCTGCAGGACAGAGAAGGCCACGGCGGGAGCAGGATGGATGTCACCAACCCAGACAACAGAAACAGGGCAGGTTTGGAGCAGAGAAAAAAATATGCAGCAGAGCAAAAACTCCAGCTGCTCAGTCAGGGCTCTGAGAGGCGACTCAGAAAAAGGTGCAGGACTTGGTAGAGCTGCAGGAAGTAGCTGGGGTGGTGGAGGGGTTGGTGGTTTAATAAGGCTGTTCCGCCGGAGCGTGGGTGTGGGGTGTGAGTGGTGCAGCACGTAGATACGAGACAGATTGGGCTGAATGGTGCTGAACGGCGCAGCACATTAAATCAGCTCTTAGAGAAATGGTCAATAGTTTGTTCCAGACAGCAAAGAGAGACTCCAGGGCAGTGTTTTAACAATAGTCTTGGGGAACTGCCTGAAGCTGTTAAAAAGTTGGGTTGTTTAATAGATTTCCTTTCTGTATGGTATAACCATGCTATAGATCCTGCCACTGCCTGGCAAAATGTGGGAGATGAGAGCCAAGGTAATAGTTGGGTTGTGGGAGCCCACAGACCAGATGTCTGCTGGATTTTGGATTTTTGCTGGGTTTTTGTGACCCAGTGCCAACCTTTTCTTCCACTTGCCTCAGTTTCCCAACTGTGCTAAGAGACATCTACTCGACTGATGAAACACTCTGAGCTCCCTGGATGATAAATTGGCATGGAAGGGCTGGGGTTGGCGGGCATTAAAAGATAGGGGGCTGTTTTGGGGGTTTTTTTAAGATCACTGTTACCTCAGGATCGAGCTGTTGTGCAGAGACATTTTGTCAACTCTGACATCAATCTTCTCCTTTTATTTTTCCGCTGCAGCCTCATGCTGTGGGAAGCTTGGTGGAGCTGGCAAGCAAAGAGGAGCCTCTTTTGAATGCAGCTGCCGACAGACCTGCAACACCGGTTGTCCCCCTCCTGCCTGCCAAACCCTCTGATGCGGTCCCGGCCAAGAGGTGAGCTCCTCCTGCCAAGGAGAGACCCCTCCCCGGCTCCCCCAGCCCTTCAGCAGAGCTCCTGGACGGAGACCTTGCCTCGGAGCACCAGGTGGCACTCTCCGACTTCCAACCGAGCGGAGCCGAGCCGGGCTAAGCCAGCCGGGTGACACAGACACGAGTGGGCGGATGCGGAGCCACCCTGGCTCCCCACCCCGCTCCGCGGTGCAGGCTGTGGGCAGCAGGGGACAGCGGGGACAGGAAGATGAGGGATGGGTCAAAGGGGTTTTCCAGCAACCTATAGGTTTGGTCGCCCCACGCGTGGTGTGGGTGTCAGGAGCGGGCAGGTTTTTCTCCTGCAAACCCTTGGCCAAACCAGAACTGCGACTGCGGCACCGAGGCTGCCCCGAGTGAGCCCTGTCGGGCACCCACCACCCACAGCTTGGTCCTGCTCCCCACAGGGTTGGTGAAGTGTCCAGAGATGTGGCTAAGGGAAGAATCATAGAATCACAGAGTGGTTTGAGTTGGAAGGGACCTTGAAGATCATGTAGTCCCACCCTGCTGCCATGGACAGGGACACCTCCCACTAGACCAGGTCGTTCAAAGCCTCATCCAGCCTGGCCTTGAACACTTCCAGGGATGACCTACCACTTCTCTGAGCGACCTCTCTGCTCCTCTGGCAGCTCTGGAGCAGGGCTGCCAACCACTCCCTGGCAGGAGGGAGCTGGTCCAGCTTGCCCAGCTCCGCAGCACCCAGCTCGGCGGGCTGTGGTGGCTCTTCAGGGATGCTGTGGCACAGAGAGCGATGGCACTGCAAGAAGGAACAGCAAACCCCCCTGTTGTTCATCAGGTTTTATCCCCAGTTTCCTCCTGGTTGGCTCTGGGGTTGCTGGGGGTCCTGTCCCGGTCGGGCAGGGTGGAAGGATGATGATGGTGGCAGTGCCAGTGGGTCGGAGCTGCGATGGCCAGCGTGCCCGCAGAGCACAGCCTCTGTGCCAAGAGCACGGGTGTCTTCACGCTGGGTTTGTCACGACTGCGCTGTCTCTGGGTGAAGAGAGAAAATGAGGCTTCAGGCAAAGCACTTCTTGCATGCACCAGATTTATCATATTGATTAAAAAAATCCCGACAGATCCAGGCCTTGTTCCTATAATAGCTATTGGAGCGTGTTGGACGTTAATCAAACCGTCTGTTTGCCATGTCCAGAGAAGCCAGCATAAGCCAGTTTGTGTTTTTCAGGCATTGGAAGAGCTGTCAAGCTAGAGTCTGTTTAGGACAAAATAACTTATAAATACACCTTCTGATAATCTGTTGTATAAATATGGGAAGAGGGGGTGGTTTCTGTGACTGCGTGTGTCTGTCAGAGGTCTGATAGATTCTGAGGGGATGCTGAGTGTCCGTATGGGCTCCCAGCAAGAGGGGAGGAAAGGGACTCCCAGACCTTCTTCCTTTTCACCTTTGTCCCCAGCACAGAATTGTTCTGTCCGCAGCGTTCCCTCCAACTTTGCTTGCTGGGTTTGAAATATTCCAAATAACAGAGCTCCCATCCCTTCCTTCTGGGAGGCACACCGTGATCTCCAGGGTATTTTTCCTAATCAGGTGGGAAAGCCTAACCCATCACATCCCGAGTGCAAGTCCTGAAACACGGGGCTTCTGTGAGCACCCTGGGAAGACTCTCAAATCTCTGACGTGTCAGCACAGAGGATGCTGGAGCGTGGCAGCAGGCATCTCTGCGGGCAAGAAGCTTGGGACAACCTGCTTATATGGTCCCGCAGGTCTGTGATGATGTGGTCAAGCAGTCGGTGTCTGGAGTCGATTCCTGGCTGTGAGGACACACTGAGAGTGTTATTCCAATTTGCTGTAGTACTCAGTGTCTATCTGATATATTTCTTTCTCTAACCGAGGTTTTCTGAAGGTGGAGCAAGAGAAACCGTAGGCTCCTTTGGGAGAAGCAGGGCACAACCAGGAGCAAGTGGAGCAGGAACACCTGGAAAAGGCTGAGGTCAGTCTAGAAGAGAAAAATGCCATCAGTGCCCTGATGTGGGACATCTCTGCTGGTGCCATGTGCACTGTGGTTCTCTGTGGTCGCAGCTGTATTTCTGCCACCTCCACCAAGCCATTGTGGGACCACTTGGGCCAACGTGCTTAAAATCGCATAGTGTCAAGTCCGTAAATCCACTTTAGAAAAGCTGGTGGCTTCTGTAGAAAAAAAAAAACAAAAACAAACAACCCCCAGCATGTTTCAGTTGAGGTTATTTATTAAATGACCCTGGTTTTATGTCTCCTCTTTGAGAAGACTGTGAAGGCAGAGCCGTGTGCTGGTCATTGCTCGTCACTGGTGTGAGCCCAGGGCAGCTGAACACCAGCACGCTCCTCCCGAAGGCAGGGACAGCCCCAGGCGAGAGGAAAAAGCCGCTTCCTTGCTTCATGCACAGGAAGAGCACGTCTGGGAGGTGCTGGGGGCTCACTTCACAGCATCTCATCTCCCTGCTGCAAAGACCAGATGTGTTGTCTTGTCTTCAGTAGCTGCAGCAGGGGGGTGGGAAATTCCCAAATACCTTTGGAAAATGAAGCGTGGAGGTGGTTTCTTTGTCTCACGCTGTTCGGGCCAGGAGTTTTACTGGGTTGTTTGCTTGGTTAATTGTGGTGGGTTTTGTCTCCTCCTTGCTCAGCTCTCTCTGCAGCCACCACGCTCTGCAGTGCGTGGGCAGGCGCAGACTTGGAGCATTTAGAAAAGCACCCGGAGTTTAACGAGGATGCTTGTCTGCCTGTGAACCCATCTGCCATGAGCTCCAGGGCACGGGTCTGATCCTCACAGTAGCTCCTTTCAGCCTCTGAGGAGGGGCTCTGCAAACAGATGCCGATTGACAAGCGCGGGCTTCGCAGGCAGAGAAAAGCAGGGACACGCCTGGCACGGCTCCTGGTGCCGCAGCCGGTGGGGAATCGCTGGTGTCCAGATTCTCTGAGGCCGTAAATGGGGCTGGAAGCTGGAGGGGTGCAAGCAGCTGGAGGTCAGTGGGGTGCTGGGTCAACATCTCTTCATGCACTGTGGAGGCGTGGGTCTGGCTCCTGTCACGAGAGGTGCTGGAGGTGCCCAGAGCCCCAAGCCCCCATGGAAGGGAAGAGCCCGTTTTGGGGCACAGGGAGGCAGCAGGAGCCCGGCCGGGCAGTGGGAGCGGGCGGCAGGGCTGGTGGGAGGCAGCGCTGCTTCTGTCCTCAGCTGCATCATTTTCTCTCCCCAGATCCAGCAGCTTGTAGGGGTGGGGAGCAGCTCCTCACGGACCACCCCACGTCAGTTGTCCTCCTGGAGGAGAGATCAGTGCTTCTTCGCTCTCCCCCTGAGTACCAGCTGGGCTTGTCCCGAAGATCTCCTGAGCTCCAGCTTTATCCTCTCCTTTCCCTTATGTTTCTCTTTAGCGAACACACCACGTTTCCCTTTTTCTTTCCTCCTTTCCTGTTGGAAAAGACCTGTGAGTCTCACCCGCCCTGGCTGGCACAGCCTGGCTTCAGTTTGAATTTTATTTTATTTTTTATTAGATTAAGCATTTAGTGTGAGTAAATTGTTCTTATTTCTGCCTCTGATTATTCACTTTGCCTTATTAAACAGCTCTGTGTTAAATTACTTTCTCCTCCTCTACTAACCCTTCCACCCTCCAGCTTTTTCCTGTTCTCCACATTAGTTACTCTCTGTGGCTTTTAAGGTTTTTATTTCTTAATTCCGGGGTAAGAAGAGACAGGTTTCTGCCTGTGTTCCCCACCCACCACAAAAGGAGCGGTGAGATCCATTTGGCTGGTGGTGATCTCCATCCCCTGGGGCTAAAGCCAACTTCTTATTGGTGTTAGAGAGGGATCGGGAGGTCCTGTCCCCATGGGCTGGAGAAGTGCCCCCTCTGCCCTTTCCTTTTCCCTTGGGTGCGTGGCAGGAGATGCCCCATCCCTGCATCCCCGCCTCCACCCTGAGCTGCTTCGCCAGCGCCGGGCACTTGAACCGCTGACCTCAGCACCGGTTCCCAGCCCCGAGCGGCTCATTCACGGCCCAGCCGGAGGCTCATTCGCGGCCCAGCCGGAGTAGCTGCTGGCAGCCCGGCTCCTGCTAATCTGGGAATTGTATGCCAGGAAGCACACACCCAGCCGACCGGCCCGGCACAAAGCCTGCAGCGTAGCACCAGCTCTCCCCAGGAGTTCCTCTGGACGGCGGCGGCTCGGGGCTATTTCTGAGCGGTCCCCAGCGCGTGAGGCCTCGGCGGTTCCCTCCCCAGACTTGCCTGAGGGTTGGGCACCTGCTGCAGTGCCAGAGCTTGGTCCTCCCGGGATAGGACAGGGCTCCCGGCTCGCGCAGCATGGCATGCTCTCGGCCACCCTGTGCTCCCGCCGGACTCTGGGGCACACGTCACAGATCGAGGCTGTAGCATCTAAACTGCACTGGCTAACCTGAAACCATGGCTGTGAAAGAGATGAACTCCCTGATTATCTCTGGGGTGTTTGCTCTGGACCCTAACACTGGAAAATTAACCACAGCCATCATTACTCTCTTGCTAGATCAGTTTTAGCAGATCTGTCTTGGCAAGAGACCCTTCCTGTGATGCCTTCCTGGGTACCAAAACCTCTCTGTCCTTGACACATTCTTAGAAGCCTTGAGCTCCAAATAGACTTGACTTCTGTGTAAAATCGTCCGAGATTTCCCGAAGAAAAGTGCTATATAAAATGTAGGTATTATTAGCAATCTCCCTCTGCCAGGTCATATGTCAACTGCCAGCACAAGGAGGTGTTAGGAGGAAGGGTTTGCCTTGGCTGAGTCACTTCACAGCCGCTCGTTTCAGGGTTATGTGCACCTCTTTGGGAAGCAGCTGGTGTCCTCTGCTTAATTAGGTCTGGCAGAGGCAGCAAGTCATTTCCACAGCATCCGAGCATCCCTAGTCAGCGTGGTCCTTGTCCCTGTGCTGTTCCCACTGCGTAGGTGGGAGGTGGAGACACCGGCGCTGAGCTGTCCTTGGCGATGTTCAGGGCATGCTGGTGAAGTGAGCTCGGGGAGTTATTCTGCTCTAACCTTTCAAGGCAGAGTCAGGCTTGTTGCCTCAGCAAGGAGCTGCACGTTCACGTGATGCTCCCACATCCTGCTCGAGGTATTTTAAGAAGGTTGTTTACAAACACCGATGTGGTGGTAGAGCAGGCGAGGCTGCTCACGAACCGTGTGAGATAGAAAGGTCTCTGCAAATATCGTTGTCTCCCCATGCACTGGTAGAAGATGACAACGCAGCACTGGAGTGCTCCAGCTGCTGCAGAGATGGATGGGCTGGTGGGAGCTGGGAGGCTCCATCCGAGATCCCACATCATCCTCAGCTGCATGGTCTTGCTCTCCTTCTTCTGCATCTTCTGTAGCACCATGAAACCCTGGTCGTGGCATCCTTTGTGCAGGATGCTGCACCAACGCGGGGTAAAATAGATGTCCAGTGCCTGAGATAATTTCCAGTCTGAGATTTCCGGGTCTCACAAAGCTGTTGTAAAGTTGCATTACAAATGGGAGACACTCAGATATTACAACAGTATGAGCCAGCATAATAGAGTATTTTAAATGAAATATTCATCTGAGTCCTCAGCGTGTGAAAGGGATAGAGCTCTGCTGGCTTCTGTGGACTCACACTAATTTATTTTTTATTATGACCCATTTGTATTATAATGGTGGCTGAGAGGTTCTAGGAGATCGCCTCCAGCTGACAATCCTATTATTTCAGGTGCTCTAAAATCACGGAACGGCTCGACAACCTGTGCCCCAAATTCGAAGCTGCTAAGGATGTAGCCTGGTATTTTTCGTAACCAAGCTTGTTCTCTAACATAGACAGCACTTGCTCCACGCAGGGCGTCTGCCCAGGCTTGACCCTTCCCTGGTGGTTCCAACCCAAAATCCTCTCCCTCTGCTGCTGCGATGGCGCTGGCTGAGAAAGAGATTGTCATTTCATCAACAACGAATGCCCACAGCCCCGCACCAGACAGGAGAAATATTTGCCAGACAAAGACTCTATTTTCAAGGAAAGCCTCCAACCTCTGCATCGACTGAGAGAAATGATTCAGGCTCTGAAGGCAAGTGGCTGGGGCAGCCAGGGGTACGAAATTCTCACGTCGTGGCCCGAGTGCTTCTGCTGCCATGTCTGCAGTGGGAGCGAGGGCTGCTTTGACAAGCAGGTGTAATTCCTGCTTTACATTAAGGCATGAATTGACTCCCTTTGTAGATGTAGGCTACAGATAGACTTATTTGCTGTTTGCACCCTCCCCGAGGGACGCCTCCAGGCTTGTGCAGCAGAGACCCAGGGAAAACCCTGCACGCTGCTGGCCCAGCTGTGGGGGTGAGGAGCAGCCTGACCTCGCTGGAGAAACCCAAGGCAGCGCTTCCAGCAAGTGTGACCTGTGTGGGGCCAGGACTGGGTGTTGCGTGCTGCTCACACCTCCCTGCCAGCGGTGTCGGGGCATTTGGCTCGCCAGAGCCGTGATTTTGATCAAAGGAAACGTTACTCATTGGAGACTCAAGCCTTTGGTGTTAAAAATCAAACGCTAGATTTCAAGCTGGCATCCATGATAAAGAAAACTCTGCTTTACCAGCACGAACATGCTTTGTGCCCCAGTTTAGAAGTCCGACGAGGCATTCGCATCCTGCCTCTGTGCAGGCTGTTCATTAGTGGCGCTGAACCGGCATCGCTCCGGGGACAGCCCGCGTGGAGTTTTCAAGCCATCAGCTGCCCAGTTCCAGCCGCCTTCCCTCAGCCCCGGCCGAGATGCTGATGCCTTCAGAAATCGTGGCCCAGCTGCTGCTCTGAATCAGGCAGGAAGGAGCTGCATCTGCCGCAGCCTATAAAAGAGCTTTTGGGTCTGTTGGTGGTATATAAAACGCGATATAATGTTACCTATAATTTTTAAAGCCAGCTCCGGTCCTGCAGATAAAATACTGCTTGCCGTTCCTTTTTTTCTTGTCTTTAACAGCTGTAAACACTGCCCAACTATTTCTCATCCATCTCAGCTTGTGACCGTCTTGGTTTATGGCATCGTCACAACCTCCTGATCGATTTACACGTAATGTCAGTAAACAGTTGCTCCCACCCTCTCCAGTCCCTTGTCCCAGGGCTCAGCGGCTGCCGGGTGACTCAGCAGCTGGAGCACGGCTGTGACTAACTCTTCCCTCTACAACAAACCGGGATTTTGGGTCTTTGTTCAATGCATTCCTCTGTGCTGGTGGAAGCTCCCTAACAAACCGCCCTGGCACAGCGGCGTGACTCATCTCGAGGAGGTGCACGCTGATCTCCAGGAGCCGAGGATGTCCGGGTCCTCCAGCACCGCTTCGGCACGTATCCTGCTGCCGGAGCTTGGGCTGGACCCAGGCAGAGCAGCCAGTTTTCTCCTGCCCTCCCTGAGCCTGGCGCTCTCTCGATCACACCCAGTCTGAGTTATTCTCAGAACTGGATGTGGCCAGTGCCTTGAAATCGGATCTCAGGCGGCTCATTATCAATCCTCTCGGTGCTGTTTAGGCTGTTTCCTCCCCAGCAGCTTTTGGACCCGCTGTGGGGGGTTTGTCCACTGCAAAGCTGGTTGGTGCTGGTGTTCACGTTTCTTCACCTTCCAGTATGATGGGATGTCCCTCACCTGGGTCACCCAGGGTGGGAATGTGTCTGATGAGGTTATCACACACCCCATCGCTACTTCTTTGCTGAGCAAATTTTAAGTGGGAAGAAGCCAAGAGCCCCACTCTTTGGTCCAGCAACACTCAGGTGTGTGTAGAGGTCCTTTAATTGCAGGGGTGGGTGGGAAGCCTTTAAAGAGGGGGAATC
>NW_009731328.1:3951-5142 GCF_000703405.1 Apaloderma vittatum | reverse complement strand
CAGCTGCCCCTGGCCCTGAGCCACAGGGTAACCCAGCAGGAAAGCATGTGGTTATCTCAGCGAAAGCTGTAATTAGGCTGATTGGCACTAACTTGTTTCAAAAAGCTGGGGAGGAGGGACAAACCTCAAATCAGCCATTTTCTGTGAAGCTTTACAGGGAGAAATGGAGGCCAGGACAGGGCCATAGTGGGAAGGCAGCTCGTCTCTGTGACATTCCCATATGTCCCTGTGCCCTTCAGCGCAGACCCACCCCAGGAGGAGCTGGCTCGGGGTGCAGCAGTGAGCCCTGTTTAAAACCAGCCCAGTGGAGTATCCCCATCCCCAGCTCAGAGGGACGGAGCTGGAGCCCGGGCAGCGCGCAGAGGTGGGCACCGTGCCCGCCTGTGCAGCGGGAGAACATTTCCCGTCCTCCCTCCGATAAGACACGCTGTTCATTCAGCGCTGTGTGTTGACCACAAGCCAGGCGAGAGGGCCTGCGTGGTCCACTTGGAAGCAGAGGAAATGCTGCTTGGCGTGGTAATCCATCTCCAGAAGAGCTATTGAAAGAAGAGGCTGTGCCGCTGGCTCCTCCACGCAGGAGCGTGGTTTGCAGCAGCGGCGGATCCCTCTGGATTGCTTCAGGGGTTGAGACACGCCGGTGTGATCCAATTCCAGCGGTGCTCGGGGTCACTCTGGAACTGCTGGCTGCTCTTGAAAAAGCTGCCCAGTGAGGGGTCCCTGCCCTGGTGTGCAGGAGTGGGGAGGGCTTGAGGAAATGACAGAAGATGAGCCAGCGAAGTGTTGGCGACGCTCTCACGTGGGCATGACTGTAGTGGGCAACAGATCGGCTGATGGGGAGGAAGATGTCTGTGTGGCTGTGAAGGAGTTTGCATGGTCGCTGCGAGCTGGAGATGAGCAAGGTGCGGGGCAGCGGCCGGGGAGGGTTGTGCAATGCAAAATCTCTTGGGTAATGCAGCAAGGATGGGAAATGGGGAACGGGGCTCTTCCCTCGCCTCTTCTACCCCTGCTGCCATCCTGGCCCACGGCGAGGGTACGGCCGGCAGCCCTGCTCCACCCCACAATTAACCCGTGTTTGCTTATTAGGGAAGCTACAAGCCTGTGCAAACACTTCCATTTGCTTTTGATAAAGCGAAGGTAGGGAAAAACTCATGCCCGTGAGGCGTGGCCGGTCCCGGCAGGCTGCTCGCCTTG
>NW_009731328.1:1969-3893 GCF_000703405.1 Apaloderma vittatum | reverse complement strand
CCCTCCCTGCCCTGAGCACCCGGCCATTTCCCGTGTCACCCGGCCACGCAGGTGGCTGTCCCCAGCCCCGCTGCTCTCCAGACAACCACAGCGTTTGTCCCAAACTTGGCCCGGTGTCGCTAACAGCATCTGCTAATTGTTCTCTTGTTCTGTACTATATTTAATTCCCCACTATTATTTTTTCCCCTTTTAATCATAAAAAGCCTAAATTTCCCTCGGGGAAGGTTATTGGCTCAAGTGTGGAAATATACCTGCAACTTTCTCGGAGCTGAGCCACGGGGGCATTGGCTGTATTTTTATATCCAAGTACAAAGTGTCTTCGATGCGAGCGTCACTTAAACCTTCTCGGGGAGGTTTTTTGACGGCGGGGGGGTCCTTCCTCTCTTCTCAGCTCCCACTGCTCACCCATCCTCTGGGTGGGATGCACCCACTCACAGGCTTGGACAGGAGGGTAGGTGAGGAGCAAGCGTGGGACTGGAGGAATTGCTCTATTTTGCCCTATTTTCTTACGGCATCCTCCCCCCAGTCATGCCAGGGTGAGAGCAGCATGTGTCCGTCCTCCCATGCACGGTGAGGGTCGGTCCGAGCAGGACCACGTGTGCACCAGCATCTTCTCCTTCCCATGCCACCCCTGTGAGGACGGAGGTTCAGGTTCTCCGAGGTAACCCGGAGCCTCCATACCTTTGAGGATGTGGGCCAAAGTCATCCAGTCTGAGAGCTATTTCGGGGGAGCGCGGCTGCTCTCGTGAGAGCGTTCGCACAGCCACAGTCGGAGACGGCCAGGCGTGAGCGGAGGCACAGATGGGACAGGCAGGAGGGAGCTGGCCCTCCTCTCCCCCGGTTAATGAAGTCACCCGAGGGGGTTTCAGCCCTGCCCTTGCAGACCTTGGGTCACCTTTCAAAGGGCTGCCAGGGAGGAGGTTTGGGGTTTGGGGCTGCAGCTCAAGCAAAGTAGTTTGAGGGTCTAAAAAAAATCAGTGCAGATGCACATAGCATCTTCTGACCAAAGGAACTTTTTTTCCCAGTTATACTTACTCTGGGCTCTGAAATCCTCACTTAGAAGGAGAAGGAAGGTTGAAACAACCCCTTTTTTTTGATAGCTGTAGCCTGCAGTCAGTCCTGGCCCAGCACTGCTGTTCTCCGCGGGGTGGCTGGGGAGGGAGGATGGTGCAGCAGTGTGAAAGGCACCATACAGAGCCTGGGCAGCGTTTGTGTTGCATCCGTAGGCAGCAGCGGGGTCAAAGTGCACCCGGAGCAGGCAAGACAAGGGGGCAAACTCGCCTCTTGGCCAAAGAATCCCCCTCTTATGCGCATCCGTCAGCAGAGCCCTCTGCTCCCCGCTCTGCTCACGCACAAGGGACCGAGTGTCTCCCTTCCTCCTCCTTGAACAAAGGAGGCTTTCTTCTTCCAAGTGGTTTCACCCTTGAGTTCCCGACCTTAATTTAGGATGCCTGAGGAGACCCCTGCAAAAACCAGACGAGGAACCAACAGGGCACCAGGATGCTACTTGGGTACCATTAACCCACCTGCCTCCCCAGCCAGCTTTCCTGCTTGCCACCCTCTCCATCAGCAACGTATTTGCTCCCAAAGCATCTGGACAAACTTAAGCTCCTGTCGGGCTCTTCTTCAGCCCTGGTGGGCTAAAATGCCAGCTGACCTGCTGGAGGATTGCCGCGCGATTGGGAAGCCAACCCCATCCCACGGCGGGGAGCCCTCACTGCCGAGGGCCATCGTGGGGAGGGTGTGCAGGTGGAGGGGAACTTTTGCCAAAGGAGCATCCTGTGGACAGGCTGGAGGGTCTGGGAGAGGGAGGTGGCCCCGTAGTTTGAGCAGTTGCCTGCAAAAGAGCAATTTCAGCATGTGAAAGGAATGTGGCTCCAACCCTGCCAGAGATGGAGGCTGAGCCTTGGGGATGGGGATGACT
>NW_009731328.1:0-1928 GCF_000703405.1 Apaloderma vittatum | reverse complement strand
CCCCAGCCGCTTCCTCTCCAGGAGACAGATACTCCCCATTTTTCTATATATCACGTGGCTCAAAGTAGGGGGTAAGGAAGGAAACACTCTTATTTTTAACTCCTCTATCTCCCCGGGGCTTGGGGGAGCCAGCGCTGGCGCTGAGGTGGCCGCCCCGCGGCGTGTGCCCGTCAGCATCCCCATGGCCAGGGCTGCTCGCTCACCTGAGGGCTGCAGGCTGTTTGCAGCTCCCCACAGTATTGTGGGGTCTGAGCCCATGCATGAAGGGTCCCAGCTGGTTGGGAGCAGCCCAGGGAGCCTGTGCAGGGTGGGGACACGCAGGATGGGCAGCGTGATGGCTCAGCATGGTCATGGGCAGCTGAGAGTGACTCAGCCGTGAGAGAAATGCACTTTTTTTCCCACTTCTTTTTCTTCTAGAAGCCACCTGTCTGTGCTGCCGCTTGTCTGTTGGCAACCCTTGGGTGGCCGATGCTGGGGGACCCTATCTGTGCCCACCACAGGGACAGAGCTGTCTTGTCCCAGCTGCTTGGCCAGGGAGCTGGAGCTGCACGTTGCACAAGCAGGGCTGAAGGATGGGGACGGTTTCATGTATCCCAGCTCCATCCAGGAAGTGTTTGGTGATATGGTGTCACCATTCCCAGGGTGCAGAGTAGGTAGGGGTGCACACCTGAAATGTTTTGGGTTCTCCATCCTCGACTAAGCAGAGCTGGGAGGTTCAGCCCTGAGCTGGATTCAGTGTCCTCCAGCCCGGTGTGGGGAGGGGGCTGCCAAACAGGCTTTGAGAAGCTTCATCTTGCTGCTGCTGCCCGTTCCCCTGGGTGGGAGAAACCAGGCCAGGCGCCTGTTTGTTTAGTGCAATTGGGTTTTTTTGAACTTCCAGATATTTTTTTTAATTGCTTGGTGCCCTGCAAACACAAACGAAACCTGGGGCCGAGGGAGGATGGGTGCGTGGAGAGCCTGGTTTGGGCCAGACTGGGGGAGGCGGTGTCCAGCCCAGTTGTGTCCAGCGACACTGGTGGGACCAGTGTGGGCAGTGGCCTGGGCACAGTGTGGGACCCTCGGCTGGGATGCCGCTTGTGCCTTTGATCAAAGAGGCTGATCTGTGCATGAAGTTTTGGTCTTTGATTTCTTGGGGGCTTTCTTTGAGCTCCTGTTGTGAAACTTTCATTTGCTTTTAACAGCAGCAAGTTTTTTTCCTTATGTTCTTCTCTTTTCCCCCTCTGTTGCCCTGAGATAAAGGCTTCTAAATTTGTTCTGTGCTGAAAATGCAGCTAATCCTGATGGACCTGAATTCGCATCTCCCCCGGAGGAATTGCACTAATTTTTTTTCTCTTTGTTCTGCCAGGGGACCTGTCCGTTTCCTAGTGGAAAAAAAAAATAAAAATCACTATTTAGGGCAAGGTTTATATTCCTGAAACCTGTGTGTTTGTTTGTGAAAAAAGAGGACAGAAGGGAAATAACTGAAAAAAGCATCATGGTTTTTTTTTTCCTTTCTCCTCCTTCTAATATTGTTTTTACAGCAGGCAAGTTTTAATTAAAGTGAGGAACTAGGACACATGTGCTGTCCAGAAGATGCTCTGAGGATGCGATCCTTCTCCACCAGTGTCATCTTGGGAGCCCAGAGCCTCGCCCAGCGCTGCCGCGTTGGGTTGTGCGTGGAAATGCTCCTTAGGGGCTGTGGGGACGGGGTGGGCTTGGGAGGGGTGAGTGTGCATTGGGGGGACAACTCCTTCTCGCAGCTCCCGGTGCTGGTGGGTGGGTTGGGTGCTGGGGGAACTTCGAGCTGGGCTGGGCACAGCAGCCGGAGCGTCACCTCGGCTTGGGGGTGAGGGGGGGAAAGCTCGTGTGTTGAGCAGGGGGAGAGTCTGGGCAAGGCTGCGGGGACGGGGATGGAGAGGAGAAGCGGGTGTGAACTGGCCCGGCGTGGG
>NW_009731327.1:0-735 GCF_000703405.1 Apaloderma vittatum | reverse complement strand
CTGCAGGAGAGACCTTGGGATCTGAGGGAGAAATCTCGGGATCTGGGACGAGAACCCTCGGGATCTGGGTGAGAAACCTCGGGATCTGGGGGAGGAATCTCGAGATCTGGGGGAGAAATCTCAAGATCTGGGAGGAGAAACCTTGGAATCTGAGGGAAAAACCTCCGGATCTGGGGAGAAACCTCAGTACCTGGGGAGAAACCTCGGGAGATCTGGGTGAGAAACCTCGGGATCTGGGGGAGGAATCTCGAGATCTGGGGGAGAAATCTCAAGATCTGGGAGGAGAAACCTTGGAATCTGAGGGAAAAACCTCCGGATCTGGGGAGAAACCTCAGTACCTGGGGAGAAACCTCGGGATTTAGGGGGAAGAAACCTCGGGATCTGGGGCGAGAAACCTCGGGATCCGGGCGAGAAACCTCGGGATCTGGGGCCGCGGGCCCGGGGCGAGAACCCTCGGGATCTGGGGAGAAACCTCAGAATCGGGGGGAGAGACCTTGGGATCTGGGGGAGAAATCTCGGGGTCTGGGACGAGAAACCCTGGGATCTGGTGGGAGAAACCTCAGGATCTGGGGGAGGAATCTCAGGATCTCGGGGAGAAACCTCGGGATCTGGGGTAGAAACCTCAGGATCTGAGGGGAGAAACCTCAGGATCTGGGGGGAGAAACCTCAGGATCTGGGGGGAGAAACCTCGCGATCTGGGGGAGAAACCTCAGGATCTGGGGGGGAAACCTCCGG
>NW_009731326.1:0-3829 GCF_000703405.1 Apaloderma vittatum | reverse complement strand
TGGAGATTAACGCTGGAGCAGATATCCACCTGCAGCTCATGGAAGATCCGACACTGGAACAGACGGATGCTTGAAGGAGGCTGTAACGCTATGGGGGACCTGTGATGGAGCAGTCTGCTCCTGATGGACTGCAGCCCACGGGAAGGACTCACGTTGGAGATGTTCGTGGAGGACTGTCTCCTACGGGAGTGATCCCCTGCTGGAGCAGCAGGAGGATGTGAGGATTCCTCCCTCTGGGGAGGAAGCAGCGGTGGAAACAACGTGTGATGAGCTGACCACAACCCCCATTCCCCATGCCCCTGGGCCACTCGGTGGGGGGAGAAGGTAGAGAACTTGGTATTAAAGTTCAGCCTGGGAAGAAGGGAAGGGTGGGGAAAGGTGTTATAAGATTTAGTTTTATTTCTCACTATTTTACTCTGATTTGATTGGTAATAAATTAAGCTAATTTCCCGAAGTCGAGCCTGGTTCGCCCGTAACAGAAATTGCAGAGTGAGTGATCTCTGTCCTTATCTTGACCCACGAGCCTTTTGCTGTACTTTTTCTCCCCTGTCCAGCTGGGGAGGGGGAGTGATGGAGTGGCTTTGGTGGGGCCCTGGCATCCAGACAGTGTCAGCCCACCACAGAAACACAGGTATTATTTATTTAGTGAAAGAAAGGGACTTTTTGTCTTTTCTTACTGCTGCTTTCAGATGCACCGTTCTGCGCATGAACTTTCTAAGTGCTAGGCACACTGTGCTAGAATGTAAAATCAATCTCATGCCATACTTGAACTCAGATACACCCTGAATATATAATTTATTCATGGTTAGTTTAATGAAACTAATTAGGATGCCTCTGTAACTAAGAGTTTGCTATTATGAACACTGGCATTTTTCTATATTTCTGTGAACAATTTTGTATGAGAATTATTAATCTTAGTAGTAGAGATATATTATTGGTAAGATACTGAATTATTGCACAATAAATCTGACAAAATGAGCTGTCGACATATAAGAAGAAGATGTCATTAGCCACAAACATAATATTTAATGGAAGACAGCATAACG
The DNA here is from genome assembly GCF_000703405.1 of Apaloderma vittatum. Classification (NCBI taxonomy): domain Eukaryota; kingdom Metazoa; phylum Chordata; class Aves; order Trogoniformes; family Trogonidae; genus Apaloderma; species Apaloderma vittatum. The sequence goes on along the minus strand of NW_009731326.1, from coordinate 2,783 downwards.
ATTAAAATATATTCAAATGCTGTGTAATTAAGTAGTATAATCACTAATTTTAGCAGATGGCTGCTTTAAATGGGAGACAAAGTATATTGGGAAAGGGAAACAGAGGAGAGAGGGAAGATCATTAGGTATAGAAATTAAGACAAGTTAGATTTGAAATGTTTCCCATTACCATAGTACTGAAAATTCAGCCAAATGGTGTTCTGTTACTGAATGAAGACCCCTAAATTAAATGTTTGCTCTTGTTTCTATATCAGCACTTTCCATATGCATGCACGCCTTTTAGATGAGAATCTTTGAATGCAATGGCAGTGACTTAATGAACTAATGTTTGGGAAAGTATTTTTGCCCTCTAACACCTAGAATGAGAATTATGCACTTACATGTTAGTAACTGTATGTTGCTAAGTAGTAAATTTCCTTCAAATTAAGGTATATTGCCTTTGCTTCTCCTGTGGAAGGATATAAATTCTCCTCATTTTGTAACTTTTTTTTTTTTTTAATTTGCTAAAGATACCACTGTATAAATACAGGATATTTCTTCACAAATATTTTTGTCAATGATCACCTCCTCTTTATAACGACCATTCCCAATGGATAGTTAGAGGCCCAGTTTCTCATTTTACTATTAAAAATCTAAATGCATTGTATTTAATGGTCCAGCATTTTACAGTGGCATACTTCTGATTTCAGACAGACAGCATCTGATAAATCTGGGGGTTTCTTTCAGCAATGCCTGTTCCAGCTTAAACATTCTGTTAAAGCTGAATAGAAACCCAAAAAAACATTATAATTCTCTCTAGATATTAACAGAAAGTATCTTGCCATTAAGCCACCTATTTGGGCTATTTCAAATTTGAAAGGGAGTTCCGAATTACCAAATATTGTTCTGATAACTCATACCAAAACCTTCAATTTTGTGTCCGCACACAAGAAAAGAAACACTCCATCTGGTAGCAAAATTAGTTCGTCCTGTGGGTACATTTCTTTCTTTTGCAGTGAAAAAGCACAAGCACAGACTTCACCAGGAGCTAGTCACCCAATATCCGTGATCTATGGAAGATCAGTAAAGCACTGGTTAAAATCTGGTTTACCCAGTTTTAGTGTTACTTATTTATATGCTTGTTGGATATGTAGGAATTATAGAAGAATGTGTACTAGGGATTTTTTCTTCCTATGATTGATAAATAAGATTTAGGAGAATATTGATTTGATAGGATATTTTTTTATTTCTCATAATTTGGCTCAGTAGAAGTTCAAAAAAAAGTAGGGCATGTGTTTTTGATAGTGTATGGCAGAACATACGTAAAAGACAAAATATATACGAGTTGGCCAGAATCACTCAGGCAGCTTTCTTAAATTTCTGAGGAAGATCACAGCTTGTCTATCCTTAAGTGCACAAACAGTGTTGAAAGTTTTGAGTCTCTTTCACCATGCCAAAGCCCAGCCCATCAGTGGAAGTCCTCTGTAACTGTGTTGGACTACAGAGACTTGCTTTTATTTCAGCAGCCTGGTTGGTACCCAGCACTTGCAGTCTCTCAGTAAACAGTGTCTCTATCTTAGGCTGACAGGACTTTGTGCAAATTTCCCCCCCCCCCCATTTCCAATTCAGCAGTTTATTTTAAAGCATCTCACTGCTTCGCTGCTTAAGGAAATTTAAAAATTCAAGAGGGCTTCAAGGATGTCTTGAGGTGGGGTCGTTGGTCAACAGCCGGCTGAACATGAGCCAGCAGTGTGCCCAGGTGGCCAAGAAGGCCAACGGCATCCTGGCCTGGATCAGGAATGAAGGTGTCAGCGGGAGCAGGGAGGTGATCATGCCCCTGTGCTCAGCTTTGGTGAGGCCTCACCTCAAGTATTGTGTCCAGTTTGGGGCCTCTCACTACCAGAAATACATTGAAGTGCTGGAGCGTGTCCAAAGAAGGGCAACCAAGCTGGTGAAGGGTCTGGAGAACAAGTCTGTGGCTGTGTAGGATGAAGTGTGGGAGGAGCTGAAGGGAAAGGAGCTCACACAAAGCCTCAGCTTCCTTCAGGTGGGCTTGAAGTATAGAAATATAAATATGAGTTTCAGCTTGGACATAACAGGTAAATAGAAGAAACCTACCAAAACCAAGCAAATGCAGCCTCAGTGAGGGGATGGGGTAAAAATAAGAGGGATAAGGGATCTTGTGGTTTTCATCTACATCTGGCTGAAAGCAAAATGCTGTTAGACCTCTGTAACTAAAATGGCGTGGGAGGTTTTACAAGGCGAATGTAAAATGTCTTTATATATTTTAAAAATTAATTTAAGAGTTTCTGGCATAGGCAGTAAAATAAACATAGGATAATGAGATAGCTATTCTGATAACAGTGAACTGACTATCCATAAAGTAAAAATTAGAGATGGCTAAGAAGAAAGCAATAACGACTTGTTACATTCATATAAATCTACACTTAACTCTCATTTGGTGGTGGAAGGAGCTGAGTATAACTGGAGATTAAACTTACGTCAGACAGCCGAGGACAATCTGTGTGAGTTATTCAAGAGCAATCTGCTACCAGCAAAAGCTAGGCTTACAGAAATGACATTGAAACTAATTCTGTTTTTATAAAAGAAGGAAGGAGGAAGGAATCACATTTTCTTACTGTCGTCCTGATCATTTGGGATAGGAAATATTGCCTAGCTCTTGCAGGTGAAGAAGTCCTTCAGTGTTCTTTGTAAGGGACAAGAATAATCCATTTATACCGAATTTTGCCAGTAAGGTGCTTCTGGACGTAGTTCTGTTGGGAAGTTTCCACTCTGAAACCTAC
>NW_009731325.1:0-58612 GCF_000703405.1 Apaloderma vittatum | reverse complement strand
TGGTTACATATTGTAACCCAAGACACCAGGTTATCTTTTTCCTTCAGCTAGGATTACAGCTGAAAACTTCCTCTGCGTACAAATACTCACTCATTACATCCTCTGCCTTAAGAAATGTTGCACGTTTTAGATTCTTGTAAATCTTACAGACCACATAGCACAAACGGAGGTAAGCAGAAAGTTATATTATCACAAGAATTCCAATGAAGATCGAAAGAGTATGAATGATGAGTAATTCCTTGAGGCTCCATCAACCACTTTTATCAATTTCTTATACTATAAACCAAAATAAAATTTGTCAAATATTTTTTTCCTATAGGGTTTCTTTATACAAAACATTTCTCCATAACACTCAGCACTGCTGTAGCGGTTGAAGACTTATAGTACCTTGTAAGCATTGATTTTTGAGCCTGATGATACCGAGTAAAACTCTATGACCTTAAAATTAAGTGTATAAGCTATGCAATGTTATCCATATGAGTATTTATATATAGAATTCTTTAAATATTCGTATGTAGAGCATGGTGCTGATAACACCAAGGTTGCAGGTTCGATCCCTGTTCGCTCTCCATGTGTTGCCTGATCTAGTTGAGAGGTGCCCCTGCCCATGACAGGGAGGTTGGATTAAATGATCTCTAAGGTCCCTTCCAGCCTAGACCATTCTATGATTCTATGATCTATATGTGCTAGACTCATGCTCAGCACCCATAAGCACTCATATTGCTATCACAGTCTGATATATGCAGTGAATACAAGCATTTACATAGAATAATAGTGATATGTTGTTCAGTGAGGTTTTTCCCTTAGATTTCCAATTTCAAATAAAGTTGACAAAAGAGGTGGAGACCTGTGAGCGGAGGTCTTTTCCAACCTTAATGATTCTGTGATTCTGTAATAAAATGGTTTGGGTTGGAAGGGACCTTAAAGATAAGTTCCAACAGCACTGCCACGGGCAGGGTAACCTCCCACCAGACCAGGTTGCTCAAAGCCCCATCCAGCCTGGCCTTGGACGCTTCCAGGGAGAGGGCATCCACAACTTCTCTGGGAAACCTGATCCAGTGTCTCACCACCGTCATAGTGAAGAACTTCTTCCTAATGCCTAATCTAAATCTACCATGTTATAGTTTAAAGACTATTGATACACTATTGTCCTATTGATACACTCCCTGATAAAGAGTCCCTTCCCAGCTTTTTTATAGATCCCCTTTAAGTAACAAAAGGCTACTGTAAGGTAACCCCAGAACCCTCTCTTCTTCATGCTGAACAACCTCAATTCTCTCAGCCTGTCCTCGTAGGGGAGGTGCTCCTCTGGACCCACTTCAACAGGTCCGTGTCTTTCCTGTATCGAGGGATCCAAAGCTGGACCCAATTACTCCAGATGGAGTCTCAAGAGAGCTAATAATAGACTGATTTCTATACAGAGTAAAATTGCTCATACTTGCTGCCCCTTTCTGGTTTGTTTGTATTTTTTATTATTGGTTGGATTTTGTTTGTTTGTTTTTTTCTTTTTCCTTTCTATTATTCTACTGCATAGTAGAAGTCTCCTCTGCCCTCGGTACTTAGACAACTTTCTGCAAGACCGTCATTGACAACCACATCCTCAGTGGTGCTGACTATGAGGCTTCTGGAAGCTCCTCAGTTTTTGCATGCTGGTTGCTACTGCCTCCTCCAATCAGCTGCATCCACTACTTCTATAAATGTTTTATGAATGTATTTCAATCTAAGGAAGCCAGAGCAGCTTTATATATTCTAATGAGTACTCTTTGCTAAACTGGCTCCTTTCATCTGAACTGAGGTTTAGAAGTGTTCATATCCTTTCAGACAAACCCCAGAACAAAGTTAATTCTTTGGAAGGCACAAATGGAATGGCAAAAGATAAATGTCCATGGCTTTGTATTAGAGGAGAGGTGCCTCCTTCACATGCTTTTCTATTCTGACACATCTAGGGTAAGTAGTTTCTCCTGGGTTATCTTTTAGAGTTCTGTTAAGCCCTGAATCCTCCTTCTTCCAGATTTACTACTTTAAATTAATTTGTTTCCACTTTTCCTCCACCCTAGTATTTCTTTCTTCCTGCTGTGTTACCTGTACCCCTAGTCTCTGAATAATTTTTACTCTCTCATAGGTGTCCCACTTATGACTCATCTTGTTGCTGTTCTGTTGTGTATCACTAGCCACGGTGACACTCAAAGGCTCTAACACTTCCAGCATACCCTGCTATATAACAGTGCTGTGCTTTAATGTCAAATTCTGTTTTCATTGTGTAACAGTATTTTTGTCTAATAGTCAAAACAGTAAGTAATATTGAAACTCATTTTCCCTTACAGTAGATTAATCTCTCAGATATTAAAAAGGTACGATGTGAACTAAATATTTATTTCTAAAGTTCATCTGTACATGTGTGTTTTCCCTGTAAGTTAAGATTAACGTACTTTGCTTTTTAGGATAAATTAAATTTACAGATTAGATAAAAATACTTTCAGCCAAATTCAGAAGTGATGTATCACATGCTATGAGCTAGAATTCATTAATATTAAAACAGATTCCATTAGTTCTACTTGTGATAATTCAACTAATATGCAAAAACAACCAACAGTTATAACTTCTGTGTCAAGAATTTGGTAGAGGAGGCAATTTCCCCGCAGAAATGCAGCAGGAACTGTTTTCTGGAATATGCTTGTCACACTGATGCCATGCAAAAAACGTGAAAGTTAAACTTTTTGTCTCAGTCTTCCAAAAGCATTCACTTGCAAGTCTGCTAAAACACAATGAAGAAAACAATGTTAATATACAGATATGTGTGTATATACACATAAACATATATATATACAGAAAAGCTTCCATGTATCTAGATATATAGTATAAAAGCAACATCTTTATATCACAAACACTGTAACCCTTTAACCTTGTAACATGCAAACCTTTATTGACTTGCCTGCACCTTTGTGTCTTTTTGAGTAAGGGGTGTGGTTAATTTGTTTTACTTCTTCTTATGGTACTGTGGTTTGCTATAGGTAGTATAAAACAGTCGTTCAGGGAAATAAAGGCCAGGTACAATTGCAGAGGCTTAAGAAGTAGAGGCACAGGATGTGGCATAGAGGAGTACAGGTATGGGGTGATAGAAAGGCCACAGTTTTGTCACTGGCAGTCCCACAACCATAAAATGAGCAGTTAAATAAGTGCAGACCTGAAGTATGATGAAATTAATTTTCAGGATAAATAAGAGAGTAAAAAAAAAATATCCAACATATGTAATATGCACAATGTAATGAATCTGAACATAATGTGGAGACAAGTCAATAAAGAAAAAACAAAACGCTAAAATGTGTTAGCAAACATAAATATTACCCCACATGGATCTCTAGTGTGAGGGTGAAGGAACCATCAAGATGAACATTGAATTCCTACTAGCAAAATACTCCGGGTGCCATCAACTACCTGTAACACCCTACCACCACCAGAGTGAAACCCCCACAAGGATGCAGAGGAGCAGTGGAAGGGTGAGCATTACATCAGGAAAATGGTAGAAACTAAGTGTATGTATAACAATTTTAATTATTGAGACTTTTTCTGTATAGAAGGATTCTATCTTTTCCTGTAATAAATAGATCTGGAGCATTAATGATTCTTGGATTGGACTATTAAGGCATCAATTATATCAATAATAAATATATCATATATTATATCAATAATTATAAGTATATCAATATTATATCAATATATTATATCAATATATTATATTAATAATAAATTCTGTATAAAGTCTATTTCCTCTTTACCAAGAAACGAGGTCTTATGCACATCACAGAAATACAGACAAACAGACAGACAGACATATATTCAGTAAATGTTCTAGGCTTTGTCAATCTCTAGGCAACTTCAAAGGTATGAGTTTACTTGACTCAACCCTACCACTTCATGATCTACTGATCTTTTCTGTCTCTTACCACGTTCTCATTCTAAGTGCCTCCAACTCACTCTTCATCCCAATATTGTAAAGCTGTATCTGAGAAGAAACATTTAAATTTGTGATACATATACCTAGGAATATGTAAACTATGGACTTAAAACTGTCACATCTCCCTGCAGTCACATTCAAGGAGGTCCCAGGTGTCTGCTTTATTGTCATTAAATACACAAAAGAATTATGGCAGTAGGTATTCAAATAAATTTTTGAATTCAATTTGAAGTTCTTCCCTGAAGCTGAGCTGTATGAGTAGTTTCTCTGTCCTTGGAGCATGGCCATTTACAGTTTTGCTATCAGCAGCTTCAACTTGCAGTCACAACAGTAAAAATTATTGGAATTGTAAAGTGTGCAAGGAATATGACTCAGGATAAGCAGATGTATACTTTCAAATATGGCACTGAATCACTGTACCTACTCTGATAATTTCTACATGTACTTCATCTAAAAATAACAGTCTAAAACGGCTTAAGCCTGAGGAACTTAAGCTGGAACAGGTTAATCTGTCATCTACCCTTGTCCCTGGTAATTGAGGATTACTACTGACATTTTTTTTTTTTTTACATTTACTGTTTTACATTTCACTTTTTAATAGTATTTTCACTGATTTTCTTGTATTTGTCAGTAAATTGCAGGTATCCCTGTTTGGTGGTGATAAGCATGCTTTTGAGAAATGTTCACCTGTTTTCCCTATTCCATTATACTATGTTTTCAGGAATTATTTTGCTGCTCCATAATGTATTTCCAGATCATCCAAAGTAGCCAAATTACCTTTTTCAGTATCCTTTTTTTAAATACATTTCCATCCTCTGTAGATCTTACACATGTTTTCTGCATTCAAAAGCCTATGCAAAACACTTTGAACCTCTAACTGGCAAGGAATGTGCCTATGCAACAGGTGATAATGGTACTTACAGAGAGATAAAAGGTGAGATCACCACATCTTGCTTTAGCAAGGTGGTCACTAGTGACTACAATGCAAAATGGCGATAGAATGATAATGACAGACTGAATATGATCCCTTTGCAACTCACTATTATAAATGACTGCAGTTTTGTACCTCATCTAGTTGTACATGACTACAGTGCATGCCAGAGAGTAGACAATCAGCTCCATACATAGAAAGGGAGTTTCGTCTCTCATGAAGAAGAGAAAATGCTGTGCAGTGGTAACCGTAGTATGTGCCTCTGCAGTAGTGCTAATGACAAACACCATCACAGTACTCCAGGAAAATCCACAGCAAATGTAAAGTATTTTTTAACGATTAAGCAGACTGATGTGCTATGACTTCCACTCTCCATGTAGTGTCATTATAATAAAACACATATTTTCAGTCAATGCCTCTTCAAGGGACATCTGCTGCTCATTTGGGCTGGGTCAGGCAAGAGCATGGACAATGCATCTCTTGCCTTTCTGCCCTGGAGCTCTTCCTAGGAGGCAATCATGCAAGAGGGATTGGGTATTTATCTAGTTTAATAACTCCTAATCCCCTGGGGAAACAAAGTAGAGGAGGAAAGGGATCAGTTAATTATAGTTAATTGTATTAGCTGGGAGAAACTGATTAACACAATAAAGAGAGCCTTGTGACTTGTAGCTTTATGGCAGGAAAGTGTTCTTGGATGCAGTAGGTGGAAAACGATTAAAAGAAATATGAGTTAGACAACCTAGCCAAAGTCCTGGAAGTATCATTTTTTTGACAAACATGCCAAAGAAAGTGCACAAGATTGTTGCTAGTATGCAAGGACTGCAAGTGAGGCAGGTTTCACAGAAAGATGGAAGATTACAGCTTAATACACTGGAAAGTTTGCAGCATGTGAGTAATGTGAAAGAGGTAAACGTACATGAGTTGCCAGGAAACAGAGCCTGTGGGCTAGGAAACAGGTACTGGTGTGGAGTGAATATAAAAAATGACTTAACCAGTGGTTTTGTTTGGTATTGGGAGGGAGTGGATTATATCCTTTTATTTCTTTTCTCTTTTTTTTTCCCCCTCCTCTTGCCTCAGGGCTGAATGTAAACAGTTTATAAAAAAAAAAAAAAAGAAAAAAGGTACGTGGTATAGGTTTTCACTTTAACAGGATGTTTGGCCTCTTGTTCTCCATACATTTCCTAGGATCTTTAATGATAGTAATATAGTGTAATTTTAAACTTGAGAGGCCTGAAAAGGTTCATGCATAGAAATATAGAATTATAACTTTCCTGTACTTGCAGGGCACTAATAGGGCAGTAATCCTCAGCTGCTAATTTCATGATACCTGAAAATTCAAGAGCTATGTAAGGGGATTTGTAAAGTTTAATTAAGACTTTTTAAAATTTTTTTTTGCATTTTTCCCAAAGCAATGTAGGTCCTCTACACTTAGAAATAATAAAAAGAGGCTAAATCACTTGAGAAAGGCATACTTCAGCTTCTCCCATTTCTAATAAGAGTTCCCTGAGTTGAGCTTCCGGGGCTATGCCTACATTTTCTTTTGTATATGTGATGGATTGAAATGTTTTTACATGAGATTTTGTCTTAGCTATAATACAAAGCAATCCAGATTGTTCATACAGAAAATATTACTATTTTTTAAAGGACGTAGTTCATGTTGCATAGTATCCATTGTGATACTAATTTTTGTATGATTTCTGTGAATGAAGAGCTTTGTCATAGAATAATTATTTTAAATTCACTTTACCTAATTCTTATGTTATATCTGTGGTTTTACTCCCTGAAAAAAGAAGACTCAGAATAATCAGGAATCTTTCTACTCCTTCTGTGGTAGCTGAAAGGCAATACACCAGAAAAGATTGTTTGAACTTTTTATAAAGAATTTTACTTTATGGACTGTAAGTGTTCTTTAGTTTCAAAAAAATAGCTCAGCCACACCCAAAGTTATTGCACCTCTAGGGCCTTACAGTATCACTGAAACAAAGTGCAAAAAAGTACAGTTTACAAAGTGGTAAACATCCTCATTATCAGAGAAGCTGTGAACAGTGATCTCATATCTTCCAAAAGAGGACTAATCCATTAATTTTAAGCTTATCCTTGAACCATCACTAGAAAGGGCACAAGTACTGGGGTAGGATGATTTGTCTTAAAGTTTCCTTTCTAGACTGAAGTGTATTATGTGCCTGATGGAAAGAAGCAGTGATTAGGGGCAAAATATATATCACATGTGTGGACTCAAAGTTTTGACCTGTTGGTGGATTAAATTTATACTTTTATTTTCATTATCAAACCCAGGAGTTTCTTGCTGCTCTAAATCCAGTATATTTATGACTATTCAAAACAAGAAATTAAGTGGAAAAGCTTGTAAACTCTTTTATACGTCCATATTAAAATAGTTCTACAGAAAACATGCCCTGTGCCCTGTGAGGATATGCCTCACTTTTTATCAATGTTCTATAAAAAAATTCATTTATATAGATACATATATATATATACTCTGTTTGCAAATAAAAAAATAAAACTTTTGTTAAAATGGTCTATCTCACTATTCATCAAGGTTCTATGAAAAAAATCATTTGTATAGACACACACATATATGCTCTGTTTGCAAATAAAAAATTTTAATCTTCTGTTGAAATTAGCTATTGTAAGGAAGCTTTAGTTGTGGGGCAAGTTTAAAGGGATTGTAAATATTTTTTAAAAAACAAAAACAATCAACAACAATAAAAAAAACAAAGAGTAACTTGGCGTTTGTTGTGGTCTTAAAAATTGATACAAAATTCCAGCTAGAATTCTAGAGAAAGAGAATCCAGTAATCAATTAATAATATAATAATTATTTTTAGAAATATAATGTTTACATTAAAAATTGTATTATAATAAAGTGTGTATGTTACAAATGCACAATTCGGTAATTCAATTTTAAGTACTTTCACAGGTGAAAAACTTTACACTCAAAACCTTTAAAAAGATTTACTTGATTCTTTGGAATATTTTGTTTTTTGAAAAAGCCCCTCTATTACTACTTTTTTTCAAGGTAAGGCCCAGGACAGTCCACAAGTTTTGATGTAAATGCTTTAACATACATTACACTGTTTATAGATCTATATTAAGCATTTTCGGTTAGTATTATAATGTAAGCAACAGTTAATATTTATAATTTTTTTTCAAATTTTAATGCATTGTAACCATTAATAGAAAGGAATACTCACTGAATAAAAAAGTTGAAATTGCAATACATAACAAGAGATATTTAATGGTTTAGCTGTCATTTCAATTTTAAAAATATATTAATAAAAATGCATGTATTTATTGTTTCAGACATATGAACACTCAATAAAGCAGTAATAATTAGATTTGGCAGCCAGCAAGCTGGCTTTTCCTGAAGCCTGAATTTTTCTTGACATAGCTACCAGCTGTACCAAACTTCTCTGAAGAGTTCATCTGTTTTCCCTCAGGAAAAGCCTCGGAGAAGAAACAGCACTAGCGGGGTGACCTGAAATCAACAGAGCTGGTCTTCTGTAAACTAAGCGGTTCTACAACATTTTGGTTTACTTCCTTGTAGTCATAACATTTTTCCTTTCACCTCATTAGAGATTAAGAGAGAGAAGAGGAGAAAGTAAAAAAGACAGGAGGTATGCATTTTTACAGAGTGGCTGACAACAGTTTTTCTACGACAAGATTTATTTTGGACTTTGAGTTGAACAACTTTCAACCAGTTTGAACTGTGTGAATAATTTTGCAAAGATGTATATGCAGAAAGGCATATATGCACAAGAATTATAAGGAACACCTGAGAGAATTGGAGTTGTTAAGCCTGGAGAAAAGGAGGCTGAAGAAAGACTCTCTACAACTACCTGAAAGGAGGTTGTAGCGAGATGGGGGTTGGTATCTTCTTCCAGATAACAAGCAAGAGGACGAGAGGAAATTGCCTCAAGTTGCACCAAAGGAAGTTCAGATTAAGTATTAGGAAGAATTTTTTTAGTAAAAGGGTTATCAGGCATGGGGACAGGTTGCCCAGGGCAGTGGTGGAGTCTCCTTCCCTGGAGATATTTAAGAGTCATGTAGACCCACGTAGTGCTTAGGTATATGGTTTAGTCGAGGACTTGTAAGGGCTATGTTAATGATTGGACTCGATGATGTTAAAGGTCTTTTCCAATCCAGGCAATTCTGTGATTTTTTAGTATGGATGCTTGGTAAACAGTAAGGCTTGCTGTTTACCCAGTAACTTCATTTAATTGGAATAGTAACATCAAAAAATCTGTGTCTCTTGCAGATGAACAAAGACATATGTGGAGCCTGTGTGCAGGCTTAGTAGTAAAGTACACTTTTTAGAGGAACTTAATTGGTAGTTGTAATGAGAGGTACTACAGCTATCTCCTGTGACCAATCCACTTCCTCATATGGATTGACTATATTGAAATTAATTAGTATGGAAAGCAGAAAAACAATTCTTTTCTAGTTGTAGTGCCTCCTTTCATCTAACTGACTGTTTTGGGCAGCTTCACATCTCAGTTTCATTGGTAGTTGATGGATGTCAAGACCCAGGCGACATTTGGTACCTCCCGAGTTCTGTCCTCCTGAAAAAATCTTTTAGTTGTTTTGATTTGGGGTTTTTTTGTTGTTGCCTTATTTGATTGGTTGCTTGGGTTTGGTTATGGTTCTTTGGCAGGGTTGGTGGTTTTTTTTTGTAAACAAGGGCTGTATCATGAAATAATTTCTACCCGCTGAGAAAGTACCTGAAAGCACATTTTGCACTAGGAGTGCTCTGTGAAGGCACAAGCTGCTGAGCAAGCTGCTTTTTTTTTCTATGAAAAAAGAGCTAAAAATGTTATATGCAGTATGTGTGATGGTGAAGTTCATGGTTTCCTTCTAAAAAATACACTGCCAGAAGCAACCAAGAAATATAAACGAATTCTGTTTCAATCCTTTACAAATACTAGCTATAACTTCTTTACTGAAAGAAGGATTATAAGAGGACTTTCAAAAGTGCTCAATGCTAAAACATTTTTTTTCTAGAATCATGAGAAATCTCCTTTTGACTTAAATGGAATATTCTAAAAAAAATTCTGTAAATGAAAATGGGAAGAGTATCCTGATGCCAGTATTCCCCAACTGGACATGATGTTGATTGGTAGCTTAATGTAGCTGAAGGATGGAGATGACCAACTGATACTGAATGAGAATATATCTAAGGAAGAGATTTTTGCTGGGTGCCATAACAGCAAAGCACAGATCATAGTTGACAATAGCACTGGTAATAAACCAAAATCCAATATACTTTCAGTTTAAAAAGTATTATGTTCATGAAGAAAAGAAAGTCTTAAGTTTTTAGGAAAAGCCAACTTATGGATAGAGTCTCACAGATTTGAAGAATGACTGTATGGATTTTTACAGAAAAACTGCCAGGAGGAAGGAGTAAATACATGGATAATTGAAAAATAAAAAAAATAGCTAAGAATATTGTGCTCACACCCTGATTTGTCGTGTGAGTTGATCTGTTTATGACAGGGTATAACTAAAACAAGAACAAGCTGAAGGGTCTTATATATGAAAATAAGTACCTGTTGTTTGATATTACAGAAAATGGTGTAAGGAGGAAGGTAGGCTGGTTGCAGTGTTGGAAAGATGTTAACTGCAAGAGAATTTTGAAGGTTTTAGAAGTGAGATGACAGCTTTTGAGGCTGGAGAGAAAGATGCTGCAATGCAAAGTGAGAGTCTAGTCCCTTCTCTTTCCCCAGAAAATAAAATAAATTAAAGATGTAAATCATAAACCACAAAATCACCTCCCTTGATGGTGATTTATTTGAAATCAAAATCCCTTTCAAGTTTCAAGTCTCAAATCCCTTGAGATACTTTCCAGATCATAAATATATACCTACGTTTCAGTGAAGACCTGGTTTGGGGTTTTGGTGGGTTTTTTTCTGTAATCTTAGCTACAGCTGTTAAGACTGCTTAATGCACACTTTTGATTCTCTCTCCAACGTTAATGAAGTAATTTGAAACTATTTCATCTTATCACTCTTTGTATGACTCCTCTATTAATCCAGCTGTGAACTAAGACAGCAAGCTATATCTCGCTGTTGCAATTTCATTTGTTGATGCACTCATTTTCAGGTTTTAGGAATAATATAAAATTAATGTATTCACCGTGCTGTATTTGTTGACCCTGAGACCGAAATCCTGAATTTGTTAATTCTGCTTCAATCCATGTTATTGCTTTGATGTGTCTTTAAAGTTGATTTGGCTCAGACCAAAGCATTTCTGGAACAAAATGTGTATATATATATATACACATGTCCACAAAAATGTTTATGTTTGTGCATGGAAAAATCATACTTAAAAATCATACAGTCACTAGTTTAAAGACAAGTTACTTTTAAAAGTGTTTAAATATAATTTAAAACTACCAAGACTGTTGCTTTTTAAAAACTGCTGACTGTAAAGGCTTGTACTTTGATGATTCTTGTGTTGCCAAAAGAACTGTGCTGAGGATTTATGTGCTGGTATTTATGCGCTGGTTTGCTTTTTGATATGACCTTTCATAGAATCACATCAGCTGGAAGGGACCTAGAAGACCATTGAGTCCAGCAACACCCATCCATCTCTTAAACACCTCCAGGGACGATGACTCAACCACCTCCCCAGGCAGCCTGTTCCAATGCCTGACAACCCTTTCAGTAAAGAAATTCTTCCTAATATCTAACCTGAACCTCCTCTGGCACAATTTAAATCCACTTCCCCTCCTCCTACCACTCCACTATTCTCCACTAGGGAGAATAGACCAACTTCCACCTCTCTACAATCTCCCTTCAGGTAGTTGTAGAGAACAATGTAGGTCTCTCCTTAATCTCCTCTTCTGCAGGCTAAACAAACCCAGATCCCTCAGCCTCAGTTAGGTTTTTGTAATTATGCCTGACTGATGTGTGCAGGAGGAGAAGGAGGGCTAGTTGGAAAGATACAGAACACAAGACAGCATAACCACAGGGAGTCAAAATGTCTATCCTCTACATTTTAACAAAAATCTGTGTTGTTTCATTAGAACAGATCTTCTGTGACATTTTACTGGCTTCTGGGACTTTTTAGTGGCTGGTGAAGCTTTTGTATACTCATTGCTATCATAAAGTAGTGTTAAGAGTAGTCAATTATTTAAGCCTGTTCATTTTCCAGTTGTGAAGATACTCTTCTCCATCATTATACAGTATGCATTCAGTGTGTTCTCCATCAGTGAGCTCTGGATTTCCACAGGGCACTGTGTTAGGGTCAGCTGGGCAGCATGACAGAGCTGTAGTATTTCACAGCAGCCACCATACAGCCAAAGCGGTGTAACTCTTCTCTGCTAAGGGTGTAGTGCCCCTCTAATAAGAAATTTCATGACTGCTCAGAAACAGTTGGTTGTCAGATAGACCAGACGAATGTTTGCTTTAACAAATCAGGATGTTTCAGTGCAAATGACTTAACTTTAAACTGAGACATAAACAGAGAATTTATATGGCAAAGAAAAACAGAGAAACAGAAACAATTGTCTCAATCTTTTGTCTGAAACTTGATTTTGATGAAATTTCATTCTCTATTTGAAAGTACAGAGGATGAAAATTTCTCAATTCCTCTGCTTGAACTTTCCTCAAACATAGCTTTAGAGTAGTCTTTTTTTATTGCTGAAACTCTCCTCTTTCCTCTTCTTCTCGTAACATAATTGGACTACAATTACAAGAAAGGGAGGAAACTTTGAGCTTTGGATTGGTACTTAGTGCCATGCCTTTTCTGTGATAGCGCACAGTTCCTTCCCTTCACCAGCACAGGAATATATATACCTTACTATAGCAGGTGGAAGCTGTAAAAAGGAAGCTACACTGATAACCAGTGATCAGGTGGCAAAATTAGGAGAAACTCTTGTGAGGATAAGTAGTACAGAGTTGTCATGCTGCACACCTAAACTGGGTACAGAACTAGTCTCCCTTTTACTTCCATCTTTTTATACCTTTCCTGACACCAGTTAGGAAAGTTTGTCTGTAAGTGAATGAAGGACGGTTGTTAATCTTCAGACCAAATCATTTTAAATAAAAAATTGAGGAAGAAAAGGAGAGAAGTAGGCAGAAAGATAGTTTTATCTGAAGCACATTCTGATTGGTCCTTGTGCTTGCACATCCTCTCAGTGAAGCTCTCCTTTTGAGTGGTCCCTGGAATCCAAGTTCCTTCGCCACTCCCTGCAGAGAGTTGTATTGGGGCTGCCATGGGAAGTGAGTTTAGGAATTCCAGGAAACTGAGCAGCGCTGTGTTCTCCTTCTGCTGTAGCAACAATGCTCAGAGCGCAGAATGTTTTGAGAGGAAAGCCCTGTTCACTGCAAAGGAACAGTCTCCAAACACTATTGGAGGTGATAAGGAGTCGGCCAAAAAACTTGCCATCACTGTGCAAGAAAGGGGCTATAGTTGCTTTAGTTGCAGAGACAAGGGAAACTGCAAGCTAGAGGTGCAGGATAGAGTGCAAAGCACAGACATGTTAAAACCATCGATCACTGTATATCAAGCAATACTCAAATGTTCCTGGGGTAAGAGAACACATATAGGTCTGTACTTTCATTGTATCATGTTTCTTGCTGTCAACAAAAACCAACTGTACTCTATCACAAATCTCTGCAGAAGTGCCTCAGCTATTGCATGTTTCTGGAGTTGTAGAAAGGAAAAAAAAAAGAAAAAGAGAAGAAAAAACCACAGAAAAATGACCAATAGGAACACAGAGAAAAAGGCAGAGCGCTACTTTATCTTGGGAGATTAAAAGTGCACTGGCCTAGCATGACTATCGGGCTTATCCACAGAGAATATATCTCAGTAAGACGTTCATGGCCCATTTGAATTATAGACTTAAATGTCTTTATGCACACTATCCAAGAATTCCTCATACCAGCTTGTCCTAAGAATGTAAAAACCTTGACTGTGTTTGGTCACGAAATACTTTTTGTATCAGCTTCATAAAAGCTCTTGTACTTCCCTGTGGACTGTATGAATGTATTACAGGCTTACTAGTCCTGTCACATTGAGGCAATTCATCAGCATCACAAAGAATCCTATTGGCATTGGAGATGTATCTAATAATAAACTACTAGTAAAATCTTCCAAATCTCATAGAAGACTCCAGTCAACCTGCCATAAATCTCCTCTGCCATCCAGGGCTCCAGGGCATTTTACTTTTTGATCTGAAGTTGCAACTAGTAATCTCCTTGCAGAAGGTTAAACCAAGGAGAAAGTGAGAATAAGCTTTGAATTTCTCATATTGCCATTGAGGAAGTTCATTATAAAATACGGTCAATAGCTGTAAGCCTATACTTTCCTCTGGTACAATATACTCTGTATAGCTATTATTCAATGCAATACTGATTTAACTGATGCCACTATAATTAGCGTAACAGATTCCTTACCGTATGCTGTCTTCAGAATTTTTAGAACTAGATTCCTCAGTCAGCTATTAATAGTCCTGTAAAACCTCTTACTTTTTGTATTTGATCACATGAATAAATTGCAATTCTCCTACTTGAGATGCACTTAACTGCGCACGTGTCCAAATTGGTGTCTTCCCTTACTTCCAATTTAACATATCTGAACTAATTAAAATACACCTTATCTAACTACATTATTATCGCTGGGAAGTAATTTTATAGCATCAGTAAATGAGTTGCCATCCATGCCTCTAATTAAAAATTAACTTTCGCATTGGAATTAACTTTTAGAATGAAAAAAAGCTGATAGTCTTCAGTGCTGCTGAAATAAGGTATTCTGTTAACTCTGCTTTATGACCATCCATTTTCTGAATAATAATCTGAAAAGGAAAACCAAACTTTTTTCATGTTTAAATATGTTCTTCCTTTTCATAAAATCATAGAATGATTTGAAGGTTGAAAGGAATCTCAAAGATCACCTAGTTCTAATCCCTCTGTGTGGCAGGTGTTTCCTCCATCCAGTTGAGCTGTTGCCAGACAGATTTCAGGGAATCTGCGACCTGGGCTAGTCTGGACTTGTTACCAGCCTGGGAATGGGACTTGGACTGGTCCGGACTCGTTTACACCCAGGAAGTTGGCCAACAGCCAACGAGAAGCTGAGATGGCTATGATTGACCACAGTCATCATTGACTAGTCTTTAAAATGGGGTTCTTGCTGGCGGCCATTTTGGTGTTACCTCGTGCCAGCTGGCCTGCCGTCAGGGTTGTGCAATCTATCCCTTGGTCTAGGGATGCCTAGCAAGGACTATCAAGGTGAGTATATTTAATCTGGATTATCATTCTTTTGTTAAGGGCTACTGTAGTGATTTTGATTCTTTTCTCAACCAATACCAAACCTTTAAATTTGGAGGAGCTTACATTCCATAAATAAATTTAATTTGACTACATACGTGGATTTATTTTCAGATATGGGCACCCTCCTCACCTCCTTCTTTACACCCTGCCATGGCAGGGACATCTTCCACTAGACCAGGTTGCTCAATGCTCCATCCAGCCTGGACTTGAACATTTGCAGGGATGGAGAATCCACATTCTCTCTGGGCAACCTGTTCCAGTACGCAACCTGTTCCAGTGGCTTACCACCCTCAGGTTAAAGTCTAAACCTAAGCTTTTGCAGCTTCCACCCATTACCCCTCGTCCTATCACTACAGGTCCTGATAAAAAGTCCCTCCCCAGCATTCTTATAGGCCCTCTTCAGGTACTGGAAGGCTGCTATAAGGTTTCCCCAGAGCCTTTTCTTCTTTAGGCTGAACAAGCCCGACTCTCTCAGCCTGTCTTCAGTAGGAGAGGTGTTCCAGCCCTCTGACAATCTTGGCAGCCCTCCTCTGGACTCACTCCAACAGCTCCGTGGCTTTCTTTTGTTGGGGGGTTCAGAGCGTCTTGTGTTGGGGGTTCCAGAGCTGGACACAGTATTCCAGGTGGGGTCTCACAAGGGCAGAATAGAGGGGCTGAATCACCTCCCTCAATCTGCTGGTCACACATCTCTTGATGCATCCCAGGATACAGTTGGCTTTCTGGGCCGCAAGCACACACTGTTGGCTCATGTTGATCTTATCATCCACAAACACGTCCAAATCCTTCTCCTCAGGACTGTTCTCAATCCACTCATTGCCCAGCCTGTATCTCTGCTTGGAATTGCCTTGACTCAGATGCAGGACCTTATACCTGGCCTTGTTAAAATTCACGTGGAAGAAAAGTTGCGGAATATAATCTTTAGTACTATGGGAAATTAGCATAATTAATTCAAAATAGTTCAATTTGCTTGTAAAGCAGTAGCAGTATTTTAAGAGTCAAGCATAGGTAGCAAGGATAGTTATCCCCGATTGTGTTAAAGGACAAAATTGATTTTTACTAAAGTCATTGCTTGCCATCACTAAAAATTGTTACAATACCATCTTGTCTCAAAGCCGTATCAGGTTCTGCAATATTATAGCAGAGAAAAAACAAATGGAAGGAACATACAGAAGAATTTTCACAGAATTGATCTGATACATCAGAGAACTTCCTAAACTTTAAGGAATGTTACTTGTAATAACTTCTGCTGTTTCTCTAATGTAGAGAAGATTTTTCTTCCCATGAATGATAAGACTAAGTCAAAAGGTAAGAACATGGGTAAAAGTAAGAGCTCCAACAAGATTACAGAATTTAAACCATATAAAATCTATGGTGATGTGTAATATTCATGACATGTCAATACTTGTGAAGTATTTCAGTAGTTTAGTTTTCTCTGTCATAACTTAGGTTGTTATCTAATACTAGAAAAGTGCACCTGTTTCTGTTATGTTTTCTACTTTTTTCCAGTATGTAAATAAAGTCTTCCTTTGTATGTGATGACTCCTCTTAGCGGTTTTTGTTCTGGTCTGGGCTAGAATGGTGTACTGGGATGTTTGAGTCAAAGAAGAATGCTAAACATTGAAGATTTTACCTGTAATTAAGCAATTTACGTCAGCTTTGAATGCTGGAAGGGAAACAGGAAGGCTAAAAATTATTTTTCCACGTAAAGGGACTGGCAAAGTAATTTGAATGTGTCCTTTTGTGACTTAGAGCAAAATGTTTCAAAAATATTGGGATTTAGGGTTTTTACGTTAAAAACCATTTTGTTTTCAGACAACAAATATGTTGACATTAAAAAGTATTGTTGCTGAAAACAAAAGGTGATGTCTGACAAATTCATAGAGTTTAAATTAATTTACTTCACCAAAAACTTATCAGCTAATGCTTTTATTCGAATCTAGATTACTTATTTAAACAAAAAACCCACAAATTGGATTTCTCTACATTATGTTGAAGCATATTTTTGAAATGTCAATATTTTTGAAACTAACACATTTCCTGTCACAGAAGAACAATGACTGTTACAATAAATGAGACTGTTGATGTAGGTTATGTTGTAGCTGCTTCAAAAAATAGCAGTCACAATTTCAATCCACATTTTCTGTGTCTCTACATGGCTGTCTGAAAAAGATGAGGTTTACTCTTCAACTCTGACTAAACAGACAAGTTGGGGTTTTTTTTGCAACCAGCAACTTGGATTATTTTAAATTTGTAGTAATCTCATTCATCTTTTAGTGTCTGAATTATTTTTGTTCATATTAATCCAGAAAACTAACACTCTTCTGAGAAACAAAGAAGTGTTTAAGCAATGGAGACAATGGGATACTACCACAATTCATATTTAAATAATTTTTGAATGCCATAAAACTATTCTGATGGGCATTGCATGTGATTTGGAAAACAACTTCATCCGTAATACGATACTCATGTTTGTTAATGACAATAAATGACAGACTTTTGAAAACATGATAGTCATATTACTATGTCAGTAAGGAGAAGCAGAGGAGATTAAAGGTATAGAAAAAATGCAATTAAAATGGCAAATGAGGAAAGATAGATGATGCTTAAGGAACTGCAAAGCATTGGAAGGCGATGTTTAGAACAAATTAAATTACAATAGAATCCTGGAGTTGAAAGCAGCAAAAATATTTAGGAGGGTTGAGATAAGTGCAAATGAAGGGAAAAGGGTCTCATCTTTGCCACTGTTGTACCTACAGAAATCTTTCTTTCTTTACATCCCTTGTCAGATTCAACTCAAAGTGGGTTTTGGTTTTCCTAATGCCGTCCCTGCACATTCAGACAGTATCTCTGTCTTCCTCCTGGATCACCCAATACTACATCTCTTGTACACTTCCTTTTTACATGTGAGTCTGGTCAGGAGCTCCTGGTTCATCCGTGAAAGTTACCTGCTGTCTTTCCTTGATTTTCTGCATATTTGGATAGATCATTGGAGGTGGCTCTTTAAAATCAACCAGCTTTCCTGGATTCTTTTTTTCTGGACTGTATTACATTGGATTCTTCCAAGCAGACCCCTGAAATGACTAAAGTCTATTCTCGTAAAGACCAGGGATGTGATACTTCTTTTTGCCTTGTTCCCTCCACTGACAGTCCTGAACTTCATCATCTCATGTTCCCTTACAGCCAGGGCTGCTACTGGCCTTCACATTCCTAATCAGTTCTTCTTGTTATAAGAATCAGACCTATTAGAGTACCTTCTCCTTGTCGGCTCCTTGTTCACCCGTGTTAGAAAACTGTCACTACACTGACAAAACCTTCAGTATTGCCAGTGCAATACACCAGCGTTGTCCCTCCAGCAGATATTTGGGTGGTTTAAGTTCCCCTTGAAGACCACAGCTGGCAAATGTCAGGATCCCAGTTGTCTGAAGAAGCTCTACATTTATGTCTCATCCTGATCAGGTGGTGTCTGTTCAGTCTGTTCTTGACCCAGCTCATAACTGGCTTACTGTCCATCTCTAGGCAGTTTCATGCTTTTCTTTTGCTCACCTTAAAGGCAACTCCCCTTCCTTACCTTCTCAGCCCACGCTTCCTAGCATCTGTATCCATCTTTCACAGTGCTCCAGCTGTGTGAGCTATCCTACAATTCCTACGTGACCCCAATGAGATAGCAGTCCTTTAAAATTCATGCATATGCCTAGTTCATCCTTTTGTTCCCCACAGGGAACAGTTGGGGAACCAACAGGATCGACTAGTCAGGATAATTTTCTAGAACGAGTATGAGAGTTTTCTCCATAATACCCTGCCTGTAGGCTGTCCCTTATTTACATGCATATACTTGAGGTGGGCCCCTTCATCCCTGTATTGCTCATCACAAAAAGTCTGTAGTCCACACCACTTCAAACTTTTGCATCCCATCTCAGTCAACCTTTTCCACTTTTTCCCAGCTGGTGGAAGAGCAGCAGGGAGTAATAGTCTAAGGACTGGAAAAATTTCAGCAGCCTCACCATAAGCAGTTTGCTCTGGCAAGACGATGAAAGGCGAATGAAGCTGAAAGGCTATGGGATGTGTCAGAGGTAAAATAGCCAGTGCTAACTGTAACAGAAAAGTCATGGAAGAAACCTTTTAGTAGAAGTGCATGGATCAGTCTGAGAAAACTAATAGAATATGGTTTTCCACCTCAGGGATCCTCAGAAGGAAGCTGCTGGAAGAACAGTGGGGCTGCCAACAGCCTGGAGAAATTCCTGCTTAGACAGATGCCTTCAAGCATCTGTGCCACTGGGGACATAGTCAAGAGAGGTGATTCATCTTTTCCTTGTAATTGGAGCTGGCAGAAGTTGTATGTTTTTCTGACAACACTGACAGAGCACTTGCTTGTTCTCCACCAGACTCCCTGGGCATCTGCAGGAACCTGCAGTGTGATCCTGGTGGGCTCCCCGTGCTGGGCAGAGCATGTGCTGCGCACAGTCAGGGCAATCAACTCACACCTATGGCAGTGCTTTGCAGATGTCTGTAAGCAACCATACTAACAAAATCAAAATTAGGTGCTTGGGTTGTTGTAGGAAAATGCTGCTACATAAATGTTATAAATTCACCATCAAAATTTATTTTTAGTTTGATAGAAAAGAAGAGTAGCAGTTCGTTAAATGATTTCAGAGCCCTTTTAAAGGAGGTCTGCATGTAATAATGTATTTTTGTCTCATTTATGTGTTAAA
Organism: Apaloderma vittatum; assembly: GCF_000703405.1. NCBI lineage: Eukaryota > Metazoa > Chordata > Aves > Trogoniformes > Trogonidae > Apaloderma > Apaloderma vittatum. The sequence continues at coordinate 38,729 of NW_009731325.1, read as the reverse complement.
AATAATTTTCTACTTTTTTTTAGTAATTTTGTCACTGATTTTGACTATAAGGCAGAAAAGCAGTTAAAAAGGAGCCTATATTTTAGTGTTGAAGAACGGGATTTTAATTTAGTTATCTTGCCCTGCTAGTTAGACTAAATAACAGTGCCATCTGCTGAAAGGTAGTAGAGACTCGGAGGATGAGTTTATAGTCACTATACTTTACTAAGTCGATGTATAAACAGAGACATCAAAAAGGGAGACCGTGATTAAAGAAAAGGGAAAATAAAAGCAATTTGAAGAGGCAAAGATGTAGAGGTACATTGAAAGATCTTCAGTAAAAAGAAAATGAAAACAAAATATAATATTTCAAAATGAAAAACATAAGTATACTTAGGGAGAGCAAGGTGTCTGTTTTTAATGGTATTGATTTGAGGTTTAAAAAACCATCACAACTTATATTTAGACAAAGTGATTTCTTGTCAAATTCCTGCATGGTTCATCACCCCAGTGGCAGTGGTCTGCTCATGCCAATAATCATCTTCTTGCATAATAAGCACCAGTCTTGCAAAAATTTGCATCTTAAAGTCTTTCAATCAAGTGAGAATAACAGTAATTACTTAGGATATCAAAGTTGCAGCCTATATTGAAAAAAAAAATGTTCTACTTAGAAATTCTAAGCAGTTTCTTGTCTTCTGACATAAGACTTTTTATTTCATTTATTTATTTATTTATTTTTAATTATTAGTTTTTGGAAATGATAGATAATGAAATAAATGCCCAGGAAGGGGAGAGACAGTGTTGTGTGAAAAAAAGCATCAAAAAGAGAGTGCATATGTAGCTAAAACCTCTACTCTTTATGTTAAATGATTTTTTTTTTTGTTTTCTGAAATTTTTATAGGAAACTGATAATCTATACCATTTCTATTTTTCAGTGGAAGATGGATATGTGAAAAGCACCTTGGCATGCATTTCCTTTGCTTTCTATCATGTTATCAATGGGATTATTGGGGGGGTTCTCCCCAATTTTCTCCCTGCATGACTGCATTTATAATATGGACTTCTGATCATGAGAAGCCACGTGGCTGCCGCGAGGAATTTAGTTACCCTTTTTGAATCCCGAGAAGTGATATGTAACATTTTGTTTCTTTAAAAGAAACTGAACTTTGATTAAGACATCAAAATGGAAATTGTTGTGATTTAATTATTAAACATATATCTTGGCGACAGCATTTCCTGGAGATCTACAAATATACATATTATTTTAGCAAGAATGCATAAACTTATCATGTAGAATTTGAAGTAGCTTTTCATATTTGTTATTGTGGTTTCAGTGTACTGCAAACTTGCCAGCTAACAGATTTTCATTATCCTTAATGGTTTTATGTTGGTTTGCTTTGTAGCCAAGAAAACGATACTCCTTTTTTATGCTATACATATTTTATACTATATTTAAAGAAACTGAACATATGCCATTGAGTCTTACACCCAATAGCAAAACTGTGCTAAATAAGTGGTATGCATCATCTTCATAATGGTGCAAACTCTTTTAGTTTATCTCATTATTTTAATACTGGACAGTTTTGAAATGCTTCGGCTCTTGGACTCCTGAGATTGTGATAGTCTTAGCATGTTAGTGCTTGATTTTGGATTTAGCTCCCTATTCATTCTGAGGGAGAATCTACAATATTTGACAAACTTTAAGGATGAGGAATGTGAAGCCATGTAAAAAGATTCCCAGCATCTTTATTAATTTAAATCTTGTTTACTTTCTCTGGACTGTCTGAAGTTATAGTATTATGTAGTACATAGTACTGTGTGTAGTACATATTATTATGCATTAAAAAATATCCTGTCTGTAAATGCAAGTAGAAGATTAAGATGTATGTTTGTGTTAGACTGCTATTATGTGTTAGACTGTTTATCAATAAACTCTGCTAGGTTGGTAAATTACGCAGTAACTTGAACTAGCCAACAAATGACAGAGACCAATCACTGTGATGTAGAAGATAGTGTCTACAAAGTACTGTGTAGTACACTTTGGAATAAATTGTTTTTCTCATGATGGGACACAAGGTGGGACACAAGAGTTGGAAAAAGATGATGCTCACCATCTAATATTGTGAGGAAGCCTCACCGTAGATTTCAAACCCTCACCGTAGATTTCAGAATTGAAAAGGACTGGTTTTTTCCTTTGGTAACACAACACTTAAGGGAGTTGTTTCTATTGTGTTGGGTTTTTTTGAAATTTAAGATTTTCCTTTCTGTCTCTAATCCTGAAGCACAAAATTTAATTAAATATATGAGAAGAATGAATATATTGATGCTGTTAAGCAAATAGATATTTCTTTTGTTGGGTGTTCGAGGGTTGTTGTGGTGTTTGTGTGGTGGTGTTTTTTGTTTCAGCTGCTTCCAACAAAACCTGCTTGAAGACTTTTCCCACTTTTTCAACATTTCAAACGATTGTCCCGTCCATCACCTTGAAGGATAGAAATTAACTGAAGAAGAAATAGGATCTAGAAAAACTTAGTCATATTGAGGGGCCATCATTACTTTTCCTTTCATACTGTGAACTTCATAAGATGACAGGCTGGTAGTAGTTTTTACATTACCAATTAATTGAATATTAATTGCATCACAAAATCACTGCAGCACTTTCAGGGGATGGTTTTTGAGTTTCTTTGGTGCTTGAGGGTTTCTTGTTTTTTCTGTTGTTTTGTGGATTTTAATTTTTACTGTTCTGTTACTTTGTTTACATTTCGTGGTTAAAATACTGCAGTGATTTGACATAACACAGTTATGAGATAATGTAGGACCCTCTCAAAGATCCTTAGTGGGCTGCAGAAAGACTTTTAAATACTCACAGAGTCTATGAAAGAACAAATTACTCTGGTTCTACATACAGAACAAAAAATTTAGGAACAAAAGGAACAAAAAAGAAGTTTGAATATTGCACATGAAAAAAACCAGATAAATACATGCATGTTTTCCAGATATATCAGAAGAATTGAGATTAGGGAATCAGGACACACTGAGTAGTATACCTAATAAGGAAGATAAGTGTGTCCAGAGCAATGGATTGGAGCTGTGAGAAGCATCAAAACTGAGAAAAATACATCCCCTTGAGTGTTATTTTCATAGCAATAATTTTATTTGTATTCACAACAATTTAAAGATAAATGCAAGGCAGTGTTTTGTTGGAAGCAACAAATTTTTGCATTTTTGTTGTGTTAGACCAACTGTTATGTACTGCAGGCTGTATTCCCAGTAGCTTGAATGATAAAGCTGGTGGAAAGTGAACTGTATTTAATGAAGTATATCACCTTTTCCCAACACACACGACTACCTCTAGCTATGGAAACTCAAGCCATCACAGAAGCTGGAAAAATCGTTTTCAAAATTTGACCCAGAGATGTTTAAAACATGGTACTGAAGAAAATGTTTAGTTCTCTCTTTTTCTTTCCTCCACCATCTCCAGAAATGTGTTTTCCTTAGAGTGTGGAGAGTTTCTACTTGCACATAACCCATTTAATTTTAGTTACAAAGTTAACTGTGAGAATTTACTTGAAGCTCCATCTAGCCATACACTTCCCTGCCTCCTGCAGTTCAGTAATCCATCTTTTAGTGTTGAAGATAACCTGCAGTCTCTGTGGGAGAAATCATCTATCTGCACAGAACTGACAGTTTTTCCACTAAAAAAAAAAAAAAAAAGAAGAAAAATACTGTAAAATTTTGAGCACCCATACAATTTATGCTTTCCAATTACTTTTTGTTTTGTTGGGATTTTGGGGTTTTTTTTGTTTGTTTTGTTTTCAACAGTCTTAAACAAGAGTAGAATTTATAATTAGAAGAACTTGAAAAGTGGATATTTGTCTTGGACTGCATATCAATAGGGAAGGTATGATTTTCTGAGAGCTAGTTCCAAGTTGAATGCAGGGATGTTGTAAAGGTTAACGGATAATATTAAACTCCTGTTGTTATCAGCAGTTTGACTCCACAGTTCATTACTACTGCCTTAGTCTGTTATGGGTGCTTTACTCTTTTCTTTATGTTTACAAGTTAGTGATGGAAACCTGCAAAGAACAATAAGGATTTCAGGTATATTGTATAAAAGGATTTAGACAATATTACTTGTAAGGAAGTAGAGAGAACACTATTCAAGCAGCATTTTTTACTGTGTATTTTCATCCTTATTCTTGTTCTGAATTTTTGGATTTTCTGGTCCTGGGAGGGAAAAAAATCCCCATTAAGGGAATTAGATTGGGACATATAAATCAATGGTGCCCCTGCCCCCTTCAGTGGCCAATGAACCTCAGTTAGGAAAAATGGATTGAATATACACTTAAATGTTTTCTTCTAAAAATGAGAACTTGGGTGAAATTACTTTTCTCTGAGCCAAAATAAAATATTCCATTTTAGACTAGACATGAAAAGTGAAGAAAATGAAGGGCTGATTTCACAAAACTGCTGCAGGCAGTAATATTTATGGTTGAGTAACAGAAAGGTTGGGCATCCTATCAAGATGGGAGGAGGACCATTTGATTTTTTACTCTCCCTGAGGAAATTTGAACTCACCAAATCTTAATTTCTAGGGACTCACCAAGCTAGAATCACTAAATGATAAGCTAATTCAGTGTTTTCTCCTGATGCTTTTCTACTTCTACAAATAAATAAATAAATATATTCCAGAACAGATGTTGTACTCAGGTGTCACACTTCCCAGGAAGACACGATTAACACTTAAATAATTCTATAGAAAGTAGAACAGCTTGCAGAGCACATATGAAAGGACATAATTTCAGAATCAATACCTGGTAAATTAATATGCCCTGCTTTCCATCTCCACAAAAAAAAAAAAAAAGAGAATCCAAGGCCCCCAAAGAGAAAAATGTTACTCTCTGCTAATGGTAAGTTATGAACTCAGGAGATGATGGGGTTTCAGTCCCTCTACTAATGAATATTCAGAAGAGAAAATAGCACTGAGACTAAGAGAAGCCCACGTGGACTTGCGTAATTACAGTAGTTAAAGCCCTATTCAGAGACTTCAAACACAAACTGAAAATCTATCAAGCATAGAAAGGGAACTGAAACTCGGTCTCCCAACTCCTGAACGTCTTCACTTAGTAAAATGGAGGAACTCCTACAGGTGTTACTTGTTACACATTGATGTATTACTTCAGTTTGTCAATGTGCGTATACTTTTTGAGCTTAAATTCTGTGGCCACCTTAGGAAAATGGTATTTCTTCTGCCGGGTTCATAGTGTGTTCAGCAATGGTTCCAAGGTAAAACTTTCACGTATGGACTTACAAACTGCATTTCTTCACCACCTTGGTCCGTGCTGCTATTGCTCCACCTGCATACGAACCAGACTTCTCCCCTCTTGCCTCTGAGTCATGCCAGCTTTGCTAACCCATGCTTGGGTTACTTCCCTCCACCTTCATAGGCCATAAGCAATTCAGCATTTGTCCACCTGGCAATGCACCAGAATATCTGTTCCTGGCAGGCAGACAAGTTCTGCTGGTTCAGCACTTCCACTTGCTCATTTGGCACTGCTTTTTTATCAAGAGAGTAAGATTGCTCTTCTGTCCTGTCCTGCAAACCATGACCCCTGTGTGCTAGTGTTTTATCACAGGAGGACATTTCTTGAAAGAACTGGTTTCCATAGCAGTTTTTCAACTGTCTGCCAATGAACAAGCAGATTTATTAAGCATATTGAATAAGTCCTTCCACTCTTCTACACTATTAAATAAATATTTCCTGTCTTTAACCTGCCTCTCAGGTAACAGAGTCCTGATGAAGAATGAGCCTAAATCTATCTAATATGATGATGTTCTGGAACATTACAGAAGAGTTGAGGAGATATTTCCATCCATAAAACAGATGGATTGAAAGAAATGTGTGATAAATTCTAATTGATTAAATTATTTTCATTAAATTTGTTAAACACTGTAAGTATTTTCATTTTGAAAGAATTGAGAGTCAGAAAGCAGGAACATGTTGACCTTATTTCCTTTAAAAATAGAAATCGATTCAGGCATATTTGAGAAGATCAAGTTCCAAAGCTTTGTAAGACATAATACATCTTTTCTCTGCAGATAATTTGTCATCGTAAGTTAATCATTATTAGCCTATACCTAAAGTATATTCAGCACCTGTACACTTTACTTTCTTTTGCTGGAAATCGGAGGAGAGCACTGTTGACTGATGTAGCTATTTTGATGAAGTGTTTAACAATACACAAGGGAACAGAGCCAAGTTTCATCTGCTGCCTTCTGCAACATGAATTACAATGATGCATTAACATTTACTGCCATTAATTTGTGTATTTATTCAATTGACCTTAGTTGGCAGGAGTTGCCCATGCACATGTATAGATATACACATACACTGCACAAAAACACATGTACAGATGTGATAACAATTCCATTTCTAAATATTTTTTTAAAAAGAGCCACCACTATTAGAAAACATAAATTCTCTAAAATTTGCTTTATTGATTGTTAAACTTCATAACTTTTCTCTAAATCCTTCTGACAGGAATAAGATACAGACCTTCTTTAAACTATCAATAAGTAGACTAAATACTGTACAAAATCATTCTGGAAAAAAATCTCAAAAGAATAAACAAAGACTTTTACTGGGAAAAAAACCTCGCTGAAAATATTTCAAACTAAGTGTATCTTTTTCAGCTCTACAGAGCGGAAAGGAAGGAAAATTCCTTTTGCGCAATCAAGAAAAGCAAACTGGGACCACAAATGCAGAATTTGAGGTGAAGTACAAATCTCACACATCTGGCAGTCCACCTAAACCAAACGATGGACTCCACTGTATTGAATAATGCAATAAAAAAGTTGGTGACTACAATATGAGATATGGATGAGTACATGCTGCTATACACTTTGTAAGCATGGATTTCCAGTGTGCAGGTTTGCAAACAAGGCTGACATACAGTGCCTACTGGCAGGATATTAACTAGATCATTCTGGACATCACCAAACCGAGTGGCTGAGATCTAAACTGTCTGTCAAATGAAAGCTTTAATAAATATTTCAATTTTTTTCTTGTCCAGGTTCAATTCATTTTACCTGATTTTGCACATACTTAATAAAAATACTGGCAATACTAAAAGTCGAGAAAGGCAAAAGGAAATAAAGATGAGATCTTATAGACTCATTGATAACCTTGGTAAAAATTTCCTGATTACCTTCACACAAAGGACTCTGAAGATACTAAATTGCAGATCATAACATTAGACCTTTGAAACTAACACTTTTGGTGTTAAATAAACAACAATAAAAATCTGATCTAATCCAATCCTGCAATCCCAAAATAAAGATTTTCACCTGAGAAGACTTTTGTGCCATTTGGTTCACAAGGAAGCCTTCATTTATTTCTACTTAAAGTACACAGCAATTACTAGTGCTAAAAATCCTGAAGAGAAATGTACTTCTCCGCTAGCCCCAGTAGTTTTTGTATCTCTATGGTAATCATACATGCTTTAAGAGTTTTCTATTTGGATGTTTCATGCTGTACCTGCAACAGCAGTCCTTGATAGTTTTATCTATATGTGGATTTTTTTGTTCTATGGCCCAGCAGTGTGCTAGTTGGATCACAGATCTAAGGTAACTAGCCTAAAGAGGAACACTTTAGCACAAGTGCCAGTCTCACCTATTTTCTGAAAGTGCGTAGCTGATGTACTTTCCCAACTGCAAAAGAAAGTACCTCTTGTTTTCTTAGCCTGATCTCAGTTTGATGCATGTACTTTTCCTTACCCCACAAGTTCCTCTTTCACTACTTTTCTCTTTTCTTTGATTTTCTCACTCTTACGTAATTTGTCTAGCTTTGCCATTAAAATAAAAAGAAAAAATAAGTCTGTGTGTGGAAATGGGATTGAACAAAATATTCACTTCATAGACAGGATAAGATCTTACTTATTTTACTGCTTCGTATTAATTTATCAAAATATACACCCCCAATTAATTCTTTCAATTTGAATAATACCTGGCTTTCTTCATATGTCAGTTGGGAAGAAAATATACTTGTGGGCAGCTTGAATCAGCTGGAGAAAAAGCTGCATTGTGGAGTCTAGTGGTGTTTGCCATTGGAATGACAGGTAAAATATACAATGTAACAAGCAATTCAGACTATAATACTCTTTTCCCCAAGGAAACCTCTCAATTCTACTTTCATATAACAAGCAGAGATTCACACCTACTAGATAGTCTGTGAGCCCCCAAGGGTGACAGCTTGTCAGTGAATCCAGAAGTCTTATTCTACTTTATAACAATTGAGAAAAATTACCTTTTGATACTTGCAGCTTTCCTTTCCTTTCCTTTCCTTTCCTTTCCTTTCCTTTCCTTTCCTTTCCTTTCCTTTCCTTTCCTTTCCTTTCCTTTCCTTTCCTTTCCTTTCCTTTCCTTTCCTTTCCTTTCCTTTCCTTTCCTTTCCTTTCCTTTCCTTTCCTTTCCTTTCCTTTCCTTTCCTGTCCTGTCCTGTCCTGTCCTTTCCTTTCCTTCCCTTTCCTTTCCTTTCCTTCCCTTCCCTTCCCTTCCCTTCCCTTCCTTTCTCCTGCCCCTTTCTTTTCCCCTTTCCTTTCCCTTTTTCCTTATCTTTCCCTTTCCCTTCCCCTTTCCCACTTTGCCTTTTCTTCTGTTTTCCATGTATCAGTAAGGGAAAAAAACGGTCATGCAAATATACTTAGAAAAAAAAAGAAAACTTTATGGAGTAAAGAATTCTTCAAGGGTATATTTTCCATGGGGAAAACAGTGACAGATTCATAAACTTGCAAATCAAAAGGGAAAAAAAAATAATAAAAAAAAGATAGTGAATGAATGCCAAGTTCATTTATTCCAATTTTTTTTCAGAATTGAACATGCATTGATGTAGCATGGCTTAGATAATAGCCGTTTCGATATTTATTATAGCACAGAGACTCACAGTTCACAATAATTACATTTTCCTTAGTAAATATACTTGATCTTATTATGAGAAAATGTACTATTCTACCACTTTTATTATTGCCTCAATGTTATTTGCAACTGTCTTCCTATCAAAGATGGAAGATGAGAGACATTTCAAGACTTTCCTTCTATTCCTAGTACTTCCTAAGGAAAAATTAAGGGTTGTTTTACATCTAGGCATTTCAGACAAACATATCTAGGGAATAGGGCAATTGTTTGTGAATTAGGATTATGATTCCACACCATGTGCCATGCCTGGGAAGTTCCACATTAGCAGATGTATAATTTGAATGATACAATCCTCAACCATTTCAGCTGAGAGTGACCTTTGTAAGCGAAATTAGAGTATTACTCAGTTCCAAGATAAGCTGAGGGGTATATAAAAACATATACGCTTATCTGGCTTTTTGATGCTCTTTCTAAATATTTTAGGAAGTGTAAGAAGGCCAATGGCATCATGGACTGTATTAGGAACACAGCGACCAGCAGGACTAAGGAAGGGATCATGGCCCTGTACTCAGCTTTGGTGAGGGCTCACCTCGAGTACTGTGTCCAGTTTTGGGCCCCTCACTACAAGAGTGACATTGAGATGCTGGAGAGGGTACAGAGAAGAACAATGAAACTGGTGAAGGGTCTCAAGAACAATTCTTAGGAGGTGCTGCTGAGGGAACTAGGTCTGTTTAGCCTGGAGAAAATCAGGTTGAGGAGAGACCTTAGTGCTTTCTACAGCTACCTGAAAGGAGGTTGTAGTGAGATGGGAGTTGTTCTCTTCTCCCTGTGATAGTACAAGAGGAAATAGGGGCCGGTTAGCTGAGTCGGTTAAGAGCGTGGTGCTGATAACACCACCCAAGGTCTTGGGTTCGATCCCCGTTCGATCCCCATGTGTTGCCTGATCTAGTTCAGAAGCATCCCTGCCCATGACAGGGAGGTTGGATTAAATGATCTCTAAGGTCCCTTTCAGCCTAGGCCATTCTATGATTCTACGAAATGTCCTCAAGTTGCTCCATGGGAGGTCTTCCTTCTTTTTTTCCTTTTTTTTGGTCTTTATTAGCCAGGAATCCTCTAGAAATAAAACGTGTAATATGGCAGCCTTTTTTCACCACTGAGGTTCTTGTTCCTTTCTACAGACTCACTTGTTCACACAGTTTCTCAATGAGCCACAGTAAGAGATGTAAAAGCCCGCTGAGGCTGTTACACCTGACCTGTCACATACTTTAGCAGATTCCAAGAACTGAGAGGGAACATGGCAATGTGCTGATTTCATTCAAACAGCTTGGGCAAATGAAGGAAAACCCTGAAATGGGTTTGAGTGTGTATCTGCCCTAAAAAGCAGCCAATTAGCAGTCAGCTGTCAAGGCTCATCTTCCCCACATATGTATAATTCTACAAATATATAATTTATGCAGGTTAGATTTTGAGCATGAATTGTCTTTTACCCTGTCCTTTCTTTGTGGAGAAATTAGAGTAATCATCTCTAGATTTTTTTAGATTAGGAAAACTAAAAAGCAACATAAAATCATAGAATGGCCTAGGCTGGAAGCGACCTTAGAGACCATTTTAATCCAGCCTCCCTGTCGCCAGGGATGCCACCTCTCAACTAGATCAGGAAACACATGGGGACCAAATGGGAACATGTGCCAGGTTTAAAAATATTTTCAAACTAGTTGGACTTTCAAAGGATTTTGAGTTTTGTTCTATTAAGCATTCCCTTTGTAGCATTGGAATGGTTGAAGAAGAGAGGAGATACTGTAAATATCATTGTTAAAATGATATGTTGAAGGACACTGTCTCCTGCCATTATTGTTGACGTTTTAGAAAAGGAACTACTATGAATTTGCACAAAAGTAGGTATAAGGATCCTTAAGGAGGGTTTCAGGGACAACTTGTAAATAAGAAAGTTATTCTGATATGCATTAGTATAGCATTTTTCATAAATAATCTATTATAACAGTTCAGACTAGTGGGTTTGATTTTTTTCTGGAAACAAGTACTGATTCAATATTCTGCTTGATGGTCAATCAATCGCACATATACAGTGGACAGAATATATGTTACCATTCCATGGCTGAAAATATCTGACAGGAATTTTTGCTATTTATGCTGGTATTTTGAACAATGCAACAAGGGAAAAAACCAATTTAATTCAAATTGTCTTTAGCTCTGATCTAATCTGTCAAAATGTGACATCTGAGTTAATAAAATGAAGATTCAATAACATGTAAAGAAAAATCCAAGCCCAAAACAAACTAGCAATTCTACTCAATGATTAGGAAGTAATGAGGTGCAAAATCCTTTCTATCTTATTCATTTCATCTTGACGAAGAAAGCAAGAACACTACTACAGATTTGGTATGAATTTGACATGTTTTTTCCCTATTCGTGGGAGTTACGATGCAGACTGCCATTATAAGCAGACTGTCAGATCACAGAATGACAAAATCACAGAATCACAGAATGATAGGTTATGGAACGGACCTCTGGAGACCATCTAGTCCAATCCCCCTGCCAGAGCAGGATCACCTACAGTAGATCACACAAGAACGCGTCCAGGCAGGTTTTGAATGTCTCCAAGGAGGGAGACTCCACACCCTCCCTGGGCAGCCTGTGTCAGGGCTCTGTCACCCTCACAGCGAAAAAGTTTTTTCTAATGTTTTCGTGGAACCTCCTGTGTTCCAGCTTGTACCCATTGCTCCTTGTCCTGTCATTGGACGTCGCTGAAAAGAGCCTGACTCTGTCCTTCTGACACTCTCCCTTGACATATTTATAAACATTAATGATGTCACCCCTCAGCCTCCTCTTCTCCAAGCTAAAGAGACCCATCTCCTTCAGCCTTTCCTCAGAAGGGAGATGTTCCACTCCCTTCACCATCTTTGCGGCTCTGCGCTGGACTCTCTCCAGTAGTTCCCTGTCTCTCTTGAGCTGAGGAGCCCAGAACCGGACACAATATTCCAGATGTGGCCTCACCAGGGCAGAGTAGAGGATACTTGGTTTGTAATGCATAGAACATCATGCAACACTCCCTAACGAGATCTGAGCTAACAGACTGCATTTTTTAACAAAGGCTCAAATATTGTTTTAATATTTCTTTCAAGTTTCTTCATGATGAAAAAATAAATTATTTTCTTTTCTATCGGCTACCTACATATACAAAATTATTAATACATGCAAGGATATTTCTTTGGAGCAGCAGCTCCACTAGCTAAGATTGTTGAACTGCTGGTTCCTTAAATCCTGCTGCTTCCAGCATTATTTTAGAGACTTGGCTCTCAGTACTTTAGGGATGACTTCGGCACTTTGAGCAGTGAATGTTGGTTTCTGGATGAGTTCAGAACTAAGTAAAGGTAGGAAAAAAAGAGTGCTGGAGCTCCTGACAAAAATTTTGCAGAGTGCTTTGTTTAACTGAGCGAGTCGTTTCTAAGGAGAAAAATGACAGTAACACTTCAAAATTCAGAAGACATGATATGAACAACCTGCATTTTCAAAACACCTCTTGAGCAGTTCCTGTTAAATACAAGGTTGGATAAATATCACATCCTGTCATTTTTATAAGAGTAACAATTCCTCCTTCCCATTTGTATATATGAGCATCTGTGTAGATTCAAACACATTGCTATGAGCTTTGATTGACATTTGCCTAAATATATTTTCTATTTTTAGTATCATTTATGTTACTACTACAGTAGTGTAATGCTTATCAAATACACTTTCTTTTCAGGTTGCATCTGAGCTAAAATGTCAATCCATGCTAGAGATTTTAACTTTACAGCTTTCGCTGCTCAGAATGCAGCACAAAGAAATAAAAAAATACAAAGCACACCTTTGACCAAATAGTTACAATCTGCCTCCAGGGACTCTTTTTTTTTTTTTCCCTAAGTGGAATTTAGAACTAAGTTACAATCAAGTGCTTTTCCCTACCTCTTGACATATAATTTGATTATCTAAACAATATGGAAAGGACTAACATATCTCTTAGAGTATGTTGAAAGGACTACATCAAAAATGAAGGTTTCTGCTACCATATGGCATCTGTAGGTTTAAAAGGTTTTCGGTCTAAACGCGGAAGACTTCAGAGCTTTTGGAATCCATTTTAACAACGTAGCTGTGCAGAGGAAGTGAACTGCTTATCAATAGGTTACAAAAGCAATACTACAGTAGTTTAACCTGAGAAAGGTTGGAAAGGACATTTTTTGTTTCTTGAATATTGATGCTTTTATCATAAATGTCATATCTTTACAGTTAAAAGGATGACTTAGACTGCAGGGGTTTACAAGAAGCTTAAAAGTTAACTAATCATAAGTCAGAGTTGAGTTCATATTGATTTGCTAATCTTTGGTGGCAGAAGTTTTCCACTAGAGATGAAAATGCAAACTCAGAGTAAGACAGTGGAAATTCGGATGAGGAATTAACTAAAATTATTTTCCATAAACTGAGGTTCTAGTCTGATTTTGTTTCATTCTGTTGGGTTTTTAATCTACCTATCTATCTATCATTCTACCATTCTATCATTCTATCTATCTGTCAGTCTATCTATTGATAAAATTACAGCAATTTTGAAGGAATACATTTCTGAACATGTAAGTGTATTCTAGGGATCAATGTCCCTTTTTCCAGTTTCTAATATACCCACCCCTCTGACTGTTAATTTTCAATTAAAGCTCTGTTATTTCATATATTGAGCAGAAGTGATTTTGGTTTTAGCATATTAGTACTTTTCCAAAATAAAGTTTCTCTTTCACTCTCACAGTTAGAAGAGACTTGCTGATTCTTTATTCAGCTGCAGATTATCGTGGCACTGTAGAAGCAAGAGAACAGTAAGTTGTCTTAATATTTGGTGGAAAAGGAATGGTTTGTAATATTATGTGATCAAGAGCATCTATGTATATTTCAAAACAAGAAGTGGTGGTATAACTTTGCCTTTTTCTCAGAAGTTCTCTTTTCTATATCTCCTGGGATTTGCTAAATATTATACTTTTTCATGTATAGTTTCTCTTTAATTGTGTCTCCCCTTACGCTCGAAATACCTGGCTGAGGTCCATAGAGGAACTTAGAAACTAAGGAGCAGATTATGCGATACCCAATGTAAACCCATTTAACAATTGTCATATAAATGATACATATGAGCTAGCAATGGATGTATTTAAAGATACATTCAGATTATTCTCATGGGTTTTTTGCTGTATTTTGCATTGAATACCTGCTTGGCTAATTTTCTGCATGTGCCCTGTGCAGTCAGAATTCATTTTGCCAAGGACAGACCTGAGGGAGGAGAAGTTACACATAACCCAGCATGAAAACTTGACATTTAGTTCAAAAGCTTTTGGATCAGTCATTTCCCAGAATGTTTTTTAATAATATGTGTTGTGTACAAGATAAAACATCGTTCTTTAGAAAAAGATTTAAGACTGTTGGTCTACTCAGTATGCTGCTCCCTAACCACAGTTTTCTCTGAAAGCGCTAATTTTGTGTGCTGTTGAGCCAGTTACTCCTCCCCTGGTCCCTAAATATCTTACAAGAAGATATGTCCTACAACACCCCTCATTTTAAAGCACCCATTTTTTACATATAGCTAGAATTTCATTATTCGAACTACATGTTATTTCAAATCTAATTTTGGCAATAGCTTTAAAATTACTTCCAAAGCATCCTTAATACAATGACATTTAATGTCATCTGAAATACTTGTCAAGAAGCAACAGCAAAGTAATATTCTGAATTTCCCATCATAGCTTTCAACCTTGCAATGTCATTTATTCCAAAACACACGTCTAGGAATTAATCTAACACGGATATTATACGAAAGAATAGATTTCATCATCCAACAGTTTATAATGCCCAATTAATAGTTTTGGCTTCTGTAAGACTTGACTTCAGTCAACTGTACTGAGGTTATTGTAGGAGCACAACTATCAAGAGATAATTATTTTTTTATTGTTTAAAAAAATCCAAAACATTAAAAAGCAAAACCTGGCTATAACTTTGTTATCACTTTTGTGTTCATATTTATGCCATTGGCTCTGCCTCTATTCAGCTTGGGAAATGTGGCCAACAGATCTTAAAGGTCTCACTGGAAGGACATCTGTGAAGAATCGTTCCTCTGGTAGGTCCATTATAATTCAAGCTATTTATTTATTCCTTTACGTGTAACCTGTAAGACTTTTGAGCCTTTTTTCTTCTTTCCATTAGTGAGAAAGAGAATCACTTTCAAATGCCAAACCGACATTCTTAGTGTAAAAGGTCTCAGCCCCAGAAATATCTTATCAAAGTATCTTCATTACTCTCTCAGCACATCTTAATGTATCAAATTAACATATCACATACATCACTGACATCTTGCAGTTTAAGAAAAGCACTTTTCTGGCAAAAAGCAAAATTCCAATATACAATTTAAATCAATTTATGGCTTTTAACATAAATCCCCTCCAAATGTGTTCAGTGTCTGTCCTTGGTTTTCTAACTGATCACCCATACTTTTGCGGTTGGAACTTCTGCTGTTTTGCTTGGTGTTCTTCCTTTCCGTAAGTGCTTCCTGCTCAGAGATATTATACATGTGATCACTTTCTTCTCTTGACTCCTGCTAGTTTCCTCAGACACTTATATATTTGACCTCAGTGATGTCTACCTACAACACTGACCACTGACATCTCTTGTCCACATTGACTCTGCTTCCCGAGAGTGATACAGGCATGTGTAGACCTGAAGAGAACCACTGATCATCCATTTTACCCCACAGTATCTCTGGTCTAGGGCCTACTCTACTCACTTACGTTTTAAGAACTACCAGGCATAACTGCATCTTGGTTTTCAAGGTAACCAGCATTGTATTCTCTATTTTAAAAACAAACATGCAAATACCCCAAGTTTGATAATCTATACAGTACTGATGCTGTATTCCTCATTTTTGTAGGATCCCTACCCAGCCCTAACCCATGACACCTGAGTAATGAACAAGTGGATTTTCATCAATATTTTAAAAACTGTTCTTCTCCTATACTTGGCAATGCTAGATTTTTAACAAAAGTTAGTAGAATATTAATTTAAGGATAATATCTACACAGTAACTTTCACAAGGTCAGGCAGGAACTGTGTGAGAGAAAGAGGTCACTTAAGGTAGAATTTCTGTGACTTAAGTCAGGTTCATAAAGAAACTGGAGAAAACTTCAGTAGCCTACTTCAAGGAAAGATTTAATTGAGCTTTCCAGATCTATTAGATACAACAGTACATCACTGATATAGTATGAATATTTAACTTAAGTCACCCACTGGGATACCTTCTAATTTGATCACTAATCCTAATTGCACAAGCCACTAGCTATAAGGCTAAAACAAACAGGAGGGGAGAAAAGGACACATTTTGGGGTGGAGCAGGAGGGAAAATTACATTAAAAAAAAAGTAAGATTGGAGAATTAATATGAATCTTTGAAGAGAAGAAGTGAAAAATCCTTTCTATCCTGTGTGAGGTACAAATCACTGTGAATTAAAACAATTCTAAATGACTGATCATGTTTTCAGCTTCTACGGAATTGATTCAACTTTAATTATGTATTATCAGTGGTCCAGTGGAATACATTGTAACATTTCCTCTTCCTACTTGGAAGCGATGAGTCTCTTTCTAATTGATCACCAGTTCTGCAGTAGAACATTTTCACTCGTTGTCTCTGATCTAAATAGCATTGGTGCAAATACTGTATGGCACTTCAGAGTGTTTAAAAGTAGGTAATGTTCAAAATTAATCTTTGTATAAAAATAGCAGAATGACTTGTACTGAAAAAACTCTCACATCTGCATCAAATTAATGATATATTTGACAACATTTAGTAATCTTTCCAGGTTTTTGTTTATTCTGATGTAATATTGTCAGTGGAGAAGACATAGAATGTTTCTTTAAGCATCAGAGAAAGACTGAAATATTACTTAATTGATATCACTGAAAATAAATATATTTGTTCATAGGATTGCTTTAATCTCCATAGTCTCCACTCAAGATTATAATTACCTTTATATAATGATCAACACACACATGCAAAAACATCGTAGTTTATTTTAGCGGCTTTGGCTGGGATAGAGTTGATTTTCTTCATTGCAGTTTGTATGGTACTATGTTCTGGACTTGTGATGAAAATCGTGTTTTGATAACACGGGAATGTTTTCCTTACTGCAGAGCAGTGCTTACACAGAGTGAATGGTGCCTCTGCTTCTCACCTCACTCCAGCAGTCAACAGGCTGGGGGTGCACGAAAACTTGGGAGGCTCCACCGCTGGGACAGCTGACCCCAACTGACCAAAGAGTTACTCCATATCACATGATGTCACGCTCAGTATATAAAGTTCGGAGAAGAAGGAGAAAGTGGGTGTGCGTTCAGAGCAACAGCATCTTATGGAGATAGATGGATAAACATCTGCCTGCCCATGGGAAGTGGTGAACGAATTTTTATTTATCTTTGCCTGTGCACACAGCTTTTGATTTACCTATTAAATTGCTTCATCTCAACCCACATATTTTCTCATTGAGCAGCTGCATAGGGCTTAGGTACCTACTGCAGTTAAACCACAATTATTTATAATTAGCTACCTGTCCCTACAAGAATTTTTCTTCAAAAATGAGGTTTTCTTCATGTTCTTTATGATTCTTTGAATCAGATATTACTAAAATATATTGAGGTTTAGAAAATAACATTAAAAAATGTCAGTCCCAACTTCCTGTATGTTGACAAGTAGGCAGACACAGAAATCAACCACAGAAGCCAAATGAGCTTATATGACTCCTGAACCTGATGTGATGGTTGGGAGCCAGTGCTCTAAGAAAGCCATTAAATGGATGCTCTATCACCTTTTCAAGCTGAAGATTTCTATTTAAGTGTGGAGTTTTTGATGTCCAGTCCAAGATTCTTCTTTACTCCAGCGTATGAAAATTCAATGATTGAAGACAAGTCCATGCAGAGTCATCCGGAGTGTGTGTCAATCTGACTAAAGCTAAATCTCCTTCAGTCACTTTTAAATCTTTTCAAACAGAAAAGAGGCACAAGCCCAAGGGAGATTTTATTTCCAATGGAGTTTGCTTAGAGCTTATTTGCTGCATCACAGACCTTAACTCTCTGGTTAAAATCCATAAGCATGAGGCATGCTTGAAAGTCAAGACATAAGTCAGTGGGTTAACGTCTTTCTTTTATAAAATTATTTGGTTTTAATCGTGTATTATGTTCTGTTGTTGGGGGGTTTTTTCTCTTATTATTTGGGCTATAAGTGTAACATCTGGTTATTTCACAATCTTTTGTGTGAATTACTGGAGCCATTCTGGGATCAATCTGTAATTAAGAATGGCCTTTGTTATGAAACAGAAAAATGAGAAAAATTTACGGTAGTGCTGTATGAAGACTCGCAGATCACCTTGGGTCTAACAGTGCTCACAATGAATAGAAGAACATGCATTTTGCTCATTTCAATGTAATTAACACTCAATTCATCACCTATATGTTGCCTGATCTAGTCGAGAGGTGGCGTCCCTGCCCATGACAGGGAGGTTGGACTAGATGATCTCTAAGGTCCTTTCCAGCCTATGCCATTCTATGATACTGTGATACTATGATACTATTCACTTTTAAAGCACTGAGAATTGAAAATCTCTGGTGACAGAATGGAAAATTAACACTAACCTCAGAGAGCGACTTTTGTGACTCTGAGGAAGATGAGGAAACTCATATAGCTTCCATTCTCCTATAGGAAGTTATAGTCGTACAAGTAGAGTACATTCACCACGATTTAGGTATCAGGCCTCGGCTCTTACTCTATAGGTGCTCAGCATTAAAGCAAAAAATAGGAAATTAGGATCTTTCCTGTGTGGATCATGATCTTTACTTCAGTTACTTTTTTATGTCCAAAATTTTGTAGTTAAACATGTATTGAAATTCACATTCTGTGGCACTTATTAACTCTTCAGCTGGTAAAATAGTAGTAAACTGACACCTACTTCCTCAAGTAAGTTTAAATTTAGAAATATTTAGGTTTTTTGTGACTGTATATGAAAGTACAAACTTATGTAACTGGAAAAGAGCAAGATAATTTCAGGGTACAATAAGTAGGTTAATTAAAATATTAATTTATGCCTGCATTGGTTTTGTTTCAGTCCCTGAAAGCTATTCTACCCAACAGATGGGCAAATATCTGCAGGTCATAAACCTAATGGCATTCTAGTAAAATTCAACATAAGGTTTTCACTTCCCGAAGCATAAAATAACTTCATGCAAACAAAAATAAACAGGAAAAATCCCTTAGCTGTTTTACAGCTTCATATTTTACACCTGAAAGTACAATCCAAGACCTTAGGATTTACTTTCTTAGAGGATCAAATCAGTATTTTGTGAAATACATGGATCTGGGGTTTTGCCTCCACTGTTATTTTCTTTACATCATTTGATATTTTACACACTTATTTAATAAAACCTAAGAAAACATAGAGAGGGTCTGAGAGGCAGGCTGCCTTCCCAGCTGAAAAATTTAATTGGTTCTTAAATTTAAGCTGGACCTATTACAGATATAAGAAATCTGTGTGGCATTGGACAAGATTCTGGGTTTATTAACTTGTTTGTATACTTCTATATACACAATGTTGAAACATACTTTTTCTTTTTTAATTAACCTAATTTCATCAAACTAGAAGATATTGGAAACAGTACTGGGTAACAACAAATTGAAGCTTATGTTTTGCAGCCTGTGTTTTCCAGCTTATGCATGTTTCTAAAACACATAAATACTTGAATTACTTTACAGAATATTTCATACAGTGACACAAATGCTGTGTGCAGCATGAAAAAGATAAATTTAACATTTTCTAAAGTGAAGGAGCTGCTAATATGACAAAAGCAACAAAATCTCCATCTAAGGTGAGCAACAGAATTGTGGGGAACCCTCAAGTTACGTAAGTAAAATAAAACACAAAATCACTGATGTTATATATGTCAGTGCACTACTGTGTTAGCCATAATATATTTACTACTATATAGATACAGTAGATATATGTCTACTTTTACCTATAACCAACTGATTTTTTTTCTAGTCTTATCTAAAATATTCCATAAATTGCATCCGTTTTGGTATAATGAAATGCATGATTACTCCACACTATATAATGTATTATCAAGCTAAAGTTTTCAATGGAGTTACAGAAACAAGATCTCAGAAAAAAAAAAAGAAAAAAAACCAAACATGTGGAAATAAAAATTTACAGTAGACTTGCAATCTTTTCTTGTTTGCTTTGATCATGATTCAAACCTCAGGTAGTGAATTTTACAAGTCAACACAGAGCAAGAAGGAGCATCTTCCTTCTCCTGTAGGCAGTCGTCCTTTCAGGGGACAGTCAGTCTGTTTCTCATGGTAAGCCTTCATATAATCTATTTATGACTGTGTTTTCCAAATGAAATAAGTTTGATATGAGAGCCTGGGAACATGCTGAGACACTCTTACATGTAATCCTGGACACCATTTGTTTATTTTCTTATACTTGCCTTGTACCATCGATCCCCTCCCCCCTCCAGAAAAAGAGAAGAATATTTTTATTATTATTTTTTCTCCCCATGACTTAGAAAAGAATATAATAAAAATGATACAATTGTAGAATTTGACAATATAAAAGAGCATTTTAGGAAAAATAAATATTAAAATACTATTTATGCATGTAAGTGTTGTGCCAAAGAAGCTGAAGAAAATCTTTCTTTTAATTGCTCACTTTAAATTCTCTTTTAGAGCATAAAATGTATTTTTTGCTTCTGTGTTTCCTCACTTAGCTTGAACGATTTTCTTCCTTCCTCCGAAGTATATGAATTTGTCAAGTGCAGCTTTCCTGGAGTTGTAGCAAACATCACAGGATATGGAAATGAAAGAAAGATTCCTTCATATCCACTGAAAAAACAAATAGCTTCCCAGGGACATTACCAGGAATCATGAGCAAATAGAAAAAAAAAACAAACCAAACCAAACCAATCAAACAAACAAAAACCAAAAAAAACCACAACCAAACACAAAACACAAACAAGTGATAGTCTGAACATGGCTAGGGAACAGAGAAAAAGAAGTTTTGCTATGGGAGAAAAGGCTGAGGGGAACCAAGTTATAGAAGCCAGAAAAATACTTGCCATGTGAGCTAGAGACGTCATTCTGGTGTCTCTCCCAGATGACAGCTTTTGTGAGACTGCTACTGGCAGACCGTGCACAGGGCTGTGGACACTGACCTGTGTATTGTAGCTCCATATGTGAATACTTGAGATCTGCAAGCTTCTCAGTCTAACTCGGCATGACACTGAAACCCTTCTATAGGGAGGACCGGATGTTATCACATTAGTTAGTATTATGTGGGGTTTAAGGTGTGTTTTTTTCCTTGGCAATGAAAACATAAGAGTTCATGTGTTCCTGACTCATAGAAGGAGCTCCTGTTTCCTGGAACAGACACCGGTAATTTCCAGGGCTGATACTTGTATCAAAGAGTTCAAAGCGAATGCTGACCGGTGATGTTATGATCTTCCTAGATGGACTATGCTGATCAAAGCTGAGCTTTGAAGTGTAATGTAATAAGGCTGATGGTGTAATAAGGCTGATTTTATCAAACTTATGTCAAAGAACATAAAGAGCAAAACATGACCTCAGAGTTGCACTACTTATTTACAAATTAACATGGCTTTGCTATGACATAATTTCCATAGAACCTTTGAGTAAGTTGATAAAATGTGGGTCCTTTTTGCATTAAAAGGAGAGACAAAAATTCCTGTTGCAGACAAGAGGCAACAATTTCTGTTGCAAAAAGGAGGCATCAATTTCTGTTGTGTTAAAAGAGGCAACGAGTGCTGTTGCAAAAAGAGGCAACAAGTGCTGTTGCAAAAACTCATCCAGCCAGACTCCATGGATAAAGGGGGAAATCAGTTTGGCAGAAGATAAACCACCTTGCATTCCAACTTGTCCTCAGATATCAGAGGGGCTGGGGGCGGCGGGGCTTGGGTTCTGAGTGATGCCCAATTCCACATTACTAATGAGACGCGACAATATGCCTTCGATTTGGCAGCACCCCTGGATTTACAAGGCCAGCCTTCACAAAGGTGGCAACATACTCACATGGCTTAAACTCCATGGATCAGTGTCAACAGGGACTCACACACCCAGATCTGAATCAAATATAATTTACTGAAGTAACAGATAGACAGATTCATTTTGATTGCTGATGATAGTGACCGACTGCAAAGCACATGCAAATGTTACAGATGTAATTGATTATGAACAGCTCTGTAAAGATTTCGTAAGTATCGCGGGGCAGCACTTGGTGATACCAAGTGTTCAGACCTTACCCAAAGGCATCCTTATGGGAGGGGAAGAGAGGCTCAACTTGTCGACTGATCCCAGAAGTCAGGGGTGGTCCATGGTGGTATCTTCCCTGACAACGGTGGTATCCTCCCTAAAGTTCCCTCTCTCTTGGGCCATTTTTATATTATTTGTTACCTTTCAGGTGGAGCTTGAGTGACTCTAGCCATGCATATCTTTATTGTGATTGGTGTAAATTTTCCTCCCTTCGCATTTAAAGGTATAGACTAGAAAAATTCAATGCACAAGCTCAGTGAGGGGTGGTCGCACCTTCGAGGCAGGTAGCTTTTGTGATGGAGCATAGTTGACCCAAAGGACAGTATCTATTAAAAGATGACAAACTCTTGGCCCAGGAAAGTAAATGTGCAGTCAACTGCCTTCTACACATCTCCAAGTTCCTTTACGTTCACAGGTCTTGACCACAGTATCTCCACAATGTTCCATGCTCCATGGGATTTTTTTTTAGAGGTGAAACATTAAGCTACCTTAATGCTACCAACTCCTAAGTTTTTTTAGGAAACCTTTGTAGGGAGAGATCCTTATGCACCAGCTGCACGCTGTCCTGGAAACTTTCTCGATGTTCTGATGTGTGAACAATACTGTGTAGGCAATTAATTAATTTTAGATAATTATCCCATGTCAAATGTCGTGAAGAAGGTTATTTTTTGATGACAAAACGCTCTTGCAATGTTTTAGCCAGGATAGTTGCCTTGCAGTTAGAACTAAAGTTTAGGCAAAGGTGCCTTAATCCCACAGTCCTGCAGTCACACAAGATGTATCTCTATCAACAGGACCATCAGAAAACTGGTAAACAAAATGGAAAACCTGGTCTCCTGAGCAGCTAGTCGCTGATCTGTGGCTGACATTATTTTTTGCTGCATCATCACCTTATTGGATACTCCTTTGACCCCTTATGTGAAAGGTCCTTAAAGCAATTGTGAAAAGTGCCTTTCCCACCAATTCTTTATATCTGCAAAGTTTCCAGTTCCTGGAAACTCCAGAGACATTATGAGGCCTCACACCCTCTCTTGTCAGGGGCACTTTAAACGCATGCCAGATGTGCTTGCTGTGTTTTTTGGACACCTCACTAACATATTTGTACACAGTCTTACAATTCCAAGAAGCATTCCCAAAAAAGGACAAAAATATATGAATCCTGTATATTCCTGGTTAATTTTTCCTTCAAAACAACAGCTGGCCTCAATGAATCAAGTATTTTATTAAAACTAAAATTAGAGGTTGAAATTACACCTTCAGGAAACTTGTTATCCAAGAAAACCATGCCAGTGTAATAATGAAAATGTAATTACAATTTCATTTGTAAGAAGTGGTGTTCAATTATTCCTTCTGTAAAGAAAGAATTATTAACAGCAGACAATATTGAGATTTTGAATATAAATGATTTTTCTATTTGTTGAAAAATAAACAAAGGGTGGTCTCCACACCGAACAGCCTCATCTGATTCAGACAGTAAGATATATCTTCCATAGATCTAGTTATTTCTTCTTTTTTTTCCCCACCAACTGCTGTTATTTAACAATTGTTCTCAATTAATCAAATTTTGTTTCCTTGACTTGCTCCAGATTTTCACTCATGCAGAGGCTGTAGGATTTCAGTGAGAGGAATCGAGACTAGTAGCAGAGAAACTACAAAATAGACAGATCAGGAAACACAGGAAAAAGCATAAAGACTGTAAAATTATGCTGAAAAACACCCGCTGATAATGGTGATGACTGCATCAAACCAAAACTGAAGACTCATCATGCAGAGGAACCAAATAGTTTCAGAAAGGAAAGAATGACAGGGTAAATCAACTAATGAGTCGTGAGAGAACTAGGGAACACTAGTTAGGCATCTCTAAGACCATAGCATTTTCTTGTTCAATCTCCTTTTATTTCTTTTAAGGTAGGCCAGCTGGACTCTGATGGCATTTTATTTAAGAAGTTAGAGGCTATTTGTTCATATTTATGTTGGGTTTTTTTCCTCAAGGCCAGATGACGAGAGTTAGGATGGAAAGGCAAGTCAGGAAGGAAGAGATATAAATATCTCATGCGGGCTTGAGAAACCACAATGTATGGAAGATGGCTGTTAAACTCTGATCTTGAAATATTATTGTTGGGTTTTCCCTTTTCTCTTTTTTTTTCTTTTTTTTTTACAGTGAAACATTTCTGAAGTTGAAAACACTGAGCCTGCACAATCCAGACAACTAACTAGAAGCCTTATGAAATATTAACATAGATGTAAGACTGACATGTCACTAGAGAACTGGGAATATCATAGAAACTGGCTGCATTAGGATTTCTTTTTCAAGATACATGAGAAAGAGGTTATCAAAGAATTTTCTTGCACAAATTCATGTATCAGCAAGGTGCTAGGCGTAAGAAAATACAAGGTTACCTTGCAGAAAACAAAAAAATCCCACATACAAATATGTCATTTGTAAAAGTAAATGCAAAAACCCATCAGTTAAACTAAAGTATGAGAGAACAGGAGAAGATTCTTGTAGGCAATACAAAACCCCTAACAAGCGGGTACTGAAAGTTTATGACTCTCAACTTAGGCAAAGAAGAGGCAGAACAACACTGAATCAAAATTACTCTCAAACTCTCCTAAGGTAAACTTTTAGTGGAGAGTAACATATACAGATTCTATGGATCTAAGCTCTGGCATTTAAGAATATAAATATAAAAGAGCTGTTTCTATGTTAAAGATATGAGTGAAATAGAATAGACAGAGTAGAGGGTAGGGAAGTGATTTTAAGTGTCATTATAAATCATGCAATAGAGAAAGTTTCTGACTTGATTTTAAGTACTTTTAAAACAAAATCAAAACTAACAAACAAATATTAATGTAATAGTGGTATGAAATGTTAATTATTTTCAAATGTAATTCGGAGCATGAAGGAAGTGGATAACAGTAACACAGAATTTAAGAAAGTTTTCGGAGATACTTACTATTGGAATTCATAGTACCAGAAAAAGAATTAAAACAGTAACATCAAGCCATCAAATTCTGCAATTCTTTTTAATTAGGTCTTTCATAACAACTATGAGAAAAGGAGGGTCAGGGTTTGTGCTGTTTTCATTTTTTTTTTAGATTGTTTAAGTAACTATGAAATACAGAAATTTAATAGGATGTTAGGGTGACAAAATCTGTCCTATAAATGTGAAGAAATTACTTTCTCCTGAGTCCTTTTCCCTTGATCATCTGGGAATATGAAAGTAGCTGTGGAGTGTTTGTATTTGGGTTGTATTGTTTTTGGTACAAAACCTTGCATTCTAGTACATCTTCCTTCTCCACGAACACCCTCTTTTCACAGGGGAGAAGCCTGTGTGCCCTTTATGAGGTTGCTGGCGGTGGCATATGCCTCCGATAGGGTCTCCCATAGCAGACAGCTATTAGTATCACTAAAACTATGGAGACAACTAAAGTGATTACAGAAAATGTAGAACCAGTCATTAAATAGTAAAATCAAAGGTAATCAAGTAGAGAGTCAATGCTGGATAATATAAATCAGTTTGCAGTACCTAAAGTAACAGGTTTGTGAAAGGACAGATAAATAGAAAGATACTGCCAGAGATATTATCAGTAATAAGCATCTATCAAATGCCAACCAGAAAAATGACTCTAGAGCTAACAATTTCCTCAGTCAGGCCTTGTACTCCATCTTGAATGCACTAGTTCTTGCTGAAAATACTCATCAAGAGAAATCTACAAAGGAGTTACAAGACCATTTCCAAATAAAGGAGTCTTTACCATTGTTCAAGGGTTTAAATTCTCAACAAATGATTTTGCCATGAAGGAATATCAAAGACTTTATTCTTTAAAACTGATTTTCTACTGAAACAATGGTAAAACTGACATTCCAGTTCCTTTGAAGCTCACGGGAGTTTTACAGTTGATTTGAAACGCCAAATTTTACCTAAGTAGTGTCTGAGTGAAAGATATTTTCACCTTATAAACGCCTTAAAGCCAGATAGGCAATTTCTAGTCATGTCACTACTTAATTTGGTTCAATATTTGACACTAGTCCAATAAGGAAAGACTTATATCTCATCTTTTTGGTATTTCTTAAGAGAAAAAAAAATCAGTGCTGAGCTATTGCTGATAATCCCAGATAATTTCTATATTAAGTCAAATACTGTCAGTTTATAGGCGTCCATTAGAAAGGTGTTCTGCTTTTTAACATATTAGCAGACTTAAATTTCTTTCACCCAAAAAGGGCATAATAAAGCAATGACAGAAAATCGAAGACACTCCCTCCCCCTCCTGTAAATTGGCTGCCCTGAGAGGTTTCAATAAAATAAAAGCCATCCATTAACATACCTCATTGATTCTTACTCATTTCTACTTTTAGTTACTTTCAGCTTCCCTGTTGAGGATAATGGGACCTGACGTGCACTTGTGAGGGGGAATCTATGCAAGATCAGCCTGGCCTGCTCAGACACCCACAGTAATATCTGTTATCATAAAATATTCAGACTAATGAGGTAGACAAGGTTCAGTTTGACTCCTGAGCAAAATTTGATCTATTTATTTTATAGCAGAGCAAGTGCCCTTCTTCCTGATATTTTTTCCACCAAGTTTAACTCCTGATGCCCTCACGGTCCGTTTGAGGCTGAATGTGTTGACTCCTAGTGAACATCTGAAGAATAAGGGCTCAAGTTGCTCCTCTGCCTGGTAACCTCTTTGCTTCACCTTGTCTGTCTAATTCCTTTACAACCATCACCCCTAACCTAGTCAGTGCAGAATTATGTGCATGTCCTTACCTGCAGAGTCAGCTAGTCTCTGGTAGAGAAGAAGCAGCTGTTGATCTGGTCTCAACAAGTCCCTTTCACTCAAAGCAGAGCACCTGTAGATTTCCCAAAATAGAGGGAAGGATACAGTGACTGTCCATGAAGGGCCAGAGCTTTGAGGGAATCCCCTAAGTGTTACACATAAGGACATGATCCCTCTTCTGCACTGATCACCAGACATATTTAATC
The DNA here is from genome assembly GCF_000703405.1 of Apaloderma vittatum. Lineage (NCBI taxonomy): Eukaryota > Metazoa > Chordata > Aves > Trogoniformes > Trogonidae > Apaloderma > Apaloderma vittatum. The sequence goes on along the minus strand of NW_009731325.1, from coordinate 11,466 downwards.
ACTACTATCTTTCACTGCTTTCTGAGGACTGAATCCAGAGGTAATACAGATACGCATTGCATTTTACCTGTTTAATGGCTCATAAAAAAAATTTAAAAAGAAATCAGTCCTAAATTCTTATTTCTAGTTTCTGTACACCCATAGATCCTAAGAAAATACAGAAGAAATGTTTTCCCACTTTATAGAAAACAAAGCTCTTCTTAGATACTTTAAATAAAGATTAAGAGAAATTAGGTAAAAGAAACAATTGAGAACAAATTTTCAGGTAAATTGTTGTCATTAAGCAAATCAATCATTGTCATCTCACTACTGACTAGTGTATATGTAACAAATTACACTGTTGAAATCTGCAGCTAATAATTTGAATTATAGTTTTAAAGTGCTCAGAGAATGTACAGGAGTAGACAGGTGGAAAAACATGTCATCATTTTCAAAACAAAAATTTTTACTCCTATAAACGTGGTGTGCATTCCTGACAATCCAGTTGGATTGATTTCAAGCACTGAATCCTCCTCTTCATTGATTCTCTGTTTTATAAAATTTAAAACATTTAAAACATCTCTATTTAAAACATTGCTCAAGTCTGTAGATTTGAGTAAGCTTAATTAACTAGATGTTTTTGAATAGGGAGACATATAATTTTTAAATAGTTATATTTTTATTAATATTTAGAACCCTAAAACAGTAGCTTTAGCAATGGAGTTTTCTGAAGTCACTGAAGTAAAATCAGGCAGCAATTTGTTTAAGCTGATTTCATGCAATAAAACTATCAGAAACTAGCTAAGAGATCTGTGCCAATACACAGAGTGTGGGTCAGGTTTCTGGGAGTTGCTGAGTACCCACTGCCAAAAGCAGCATGTCCTTTGGCTGGAGAAAATCCAGAGTAATTCCACTGATTTAATTGTGTTGCTCTAGATTCACAGCAGGGCAGACCTAGTGTTTGTGGACACAGCACAAAGAGTCAACATCAGACATTCTAGGGTAAAAACCTTTCCATCTTCTCTTATGCTGCAAGCTGCTTTTCTATACTGTCTTGATCAGTGAGCAGAAATTTACTTTTATACACGCAGTTTTTCTGATCAAGACAGAGGTTGTGGCTAACTGTGGTAAAATATTCAAATTTCAAAAAATTCTAATTTCAAAAGACATTTGACTATGTGATCTAAGGGCAATATTTAATTTCATTGATAGCACTGATATCGTGAATCAATATTATTACCAGTACCTTACTGACAATGAAGTTTTAAAATACTCGGATGAATTCAATGCTTTTTGAAATGAAAGGATGTTCTTGCTGTTTTGCCTTGATTATTAGGGTGTCACGTTACTAGAGATACTGAGTTTGTTAAGAGGAGTAGAAAATGTCTTAAGACGCCAAGAAAATGTGCACCTATGAGTAGCAAACATGTGCAACTGCACTGGCATATCTTGATGGTCTATACTTTCTGATTACCATTTCTCCGTTTCCAGTTAAAAATCTCCCTACTGTAGTGGAAGTGATGTTGAGTAATGGGGAGATCAACCTACCAAAAGCTGGATGACCTGTCAAAAAACTTCAGCATAGGACTTTGTTCTTTATGCCAATAGTCTTCCACTATTCCACCTCCCTTTTAATGACTCTGAACTACTAAATTTCTCAAAAGAAGTATTATAACCCCACCATCTTTCTTATACTCTGTCAATGATTTCTAGAACTTACAGACAAATCTCTGGGCTTTCAGATGACTATATAAAAATGTAGTTCAATAGACTTCCAAGTTCTACAAAACATGCTTCAAAACTGAAGAAGTCATTAATAAAAGGCATATGTATCTGAAAGCAAGTAGCATAATACTATTTTACCTTAGCTTTTCTATTATTTGCATTCAAAACACAAAAGATATTTTACTAATAATCCCATATTAAAAAATATTATTATCTAATATACTGATGTGGACATAAATGAATTACCTCATCAAGTCCATCTTGTTACTGTTTCCTCAGCAACACAGTATTACAAGGATGCCAGGTCTGCCTTCTCTATGCTGTTCTTGCGCAGATTGTTGAGTTGACCTCAAGATCTAAAGGCCAGGTTTTCAAATTTATTTAAGCATTAAACAGCAAGCATAGGTCCAAAGGATTTTCTCAGCAGTGCCAGAGTTGATTCAATGTCTATTTCACATTGATTTCAAGGAGTTGTAGGGCTAATCTGCTCAGTGCCTTGCAAAATTTTTTTAAATATCTGTCTGTATCTCTCTCCGCTTACCTAAGTTAGAGAAATTTTAGTCCAAGGTTATCTTTGCAATGTTTGGCAACATATGAAAACTTGTCTAAAGCTCTAGTTTCAAGACCATGACCTGAATGATGAACTTGTAGGCACAATGAAGTTCTTTACAAAAAGATTAAAGATCTCCTCAAGAGAGAAAATGAGCTTTCTTAAGGTCCGTTGTAAGATTACATCATGAATTAGCACAGAAGATAAGAACTTTTCATTTATTTGATTTAGCTTTCTTTAAATAAGTGTATCTATATATATTTGTAAAACCAGAATAGAATACACACTGTATAGTGTGATCCCTGTCTCTGGAAGAAACATGATAACTCTTACTTAAAAGTAAAAAAGGCTCTGATACCCTAGAAATTATATTATAGGAAAATTAAAAGGGAAAAAAATGTTTAAATACTAAAATAATTTCTGTGTGCTATAGGTAAAGAATGAGGTAAAATTCTAAGCAAGAGGAATATGAACCTGCTCCCTGAGAAATCAATTTGCCAATTAAAGCATTCCAGGATTTACAGAGATAGGTGTTTCTAGCGTGTGAAGAATAGAATAACTCTTCTTGACTTGCAGATGTCAGATCATAGTTATTAATATACAAGAAGAATTTTAGGTTTTCTGACTAATGTCACATGGAGTGAACAAAATTCTTTGCAGACATGCAAAGTTAGAAGTTTTTGGTTGTTAAGCTGTAGCCTGAAGGTTGTCCTTAGACACACACACACAGACACACACAAACACACAGACACACAGACACAAGACACACAGACACACACATACGGTCCTGATGCTAATAGTAACCATACTTTAACTGAGATTAGCTGGAGTGCAGCATACAGCAGACACAGCTACTTCTTACTACTGCTGACGTATTTCTCCCCAGAAAAGTTTATGCTCATTTAGAAGCCATGTGAATGGCCCTAATACCAGAGAAGTACCAGCTGAAGAAGAAAAGGGGAAGGAAGACAAAATTTAGTAACGAGGATCACAAAACAGCAGGGGAAAAAAAAAATTTTTTTATATGATGGATAAGCTCTGCTAAATCCAAACCCCAAATGCTGTTTTTAGAATGAACGTAAAACTTGAAATTTTGAGGGCAGTTCAGATCCTTAATGCTGTTGCGGGGATTGAGTGTAAGTAAAGCTCAACATGTTTCTTTCGCTTTTATAAAAGATATTTCTCCAATTATTAAAAAAAAAAACAAGTAAGAAACACAAACCAAAAACCAGAAGACAAACAAACAAAATCCCCAGAATTATTTTCCAGGGTTTTCTCCTCCTCTATTTTCATAGCTTACTTTTTCCTTTGGTCACAGTAAAAATATTTATCGCTGATTGTTTTTCTCCAAGTTCAGTTGCACAAATTAATTAGAAACGTCTTAGGAAGCTGTATTAGGATTAATGATTTCTACATTTAAGGAATTCTGAAAGCTTTTTAAAGCTGAAAGTAAACCCAATAGCAGCCTGCATGCATTTTAAAATCCTCCTCAAATGGAAAAATTCCTGTACATCAAACCCTCATCTTTTCAGATTCATTTCTGCTGTTTCAGTATATATATTTGTATTCTATTTCTGTACACATCAAAAGAAAAATTATAATTGACTAAAGAAGTGCCAAACTGATATTGTTATGCATAAAATAAAAACTCTATCTCACAGACTGCCTAGATGTATATGCAGAAATACTGATCATTCTGTGTGATTTGTCACTTACTGAGCTGGGATAGAAAGTAGCTGTAGTTAGAGCCAAGAAGCTTTCTCAGACTTTACTCCCTCAGCAGCAGTCAGTCAGCTAAGGCTGTCATGCATGTGTGGTGACCCTGATTTGAGGTCTCTGATCCTATAGCTAGACTGTTACCTGTATATGAATTAGCTAGTTGATAGCTAGCTTGAGTGCATTTACACTATGCTGCAGTCAGCACCTCCAAACTGATATGCCACTTATCCTGCAGTTGTACGTGTGGCTGATCATCCTGCTACCCTTTCGGGCTTCATGATGCTTGATATTACAAGGTTTTGAGTTCAGTCGGTAGAAATTCATCAGCGTTTTCACAGCAAAGTACTAAAGAAAAAGTAAATGGCAATTTATTGAAAAACTGAAAATACTTTTATGAAAAAAGACTAAGTTTTGAACTGGTTGAAAAAAGATTCAAAATTGGCTGAAAGGTATGTTTTCCACTCTTCCTGGAACAAAAAAAAACCACTTCTGCACAGGGTTTCTTCTTGGGAAAAGAAAATCAGGCTAAGGAGGAAAAGGGTAAAACTACCCAGAAATGTTCAACTACTTCTCTACGTTAAAGATCAACATTGTTTGCAATTCAGCTGGCATAAGAAGAATAAATTAAAACAAATCAAACTGAGTGAACAAGAAAAGTCTGCCATTTGTCAATAGGTGGGGAAGGGAAAAAATCGGTTCAAAAAGATTTTTTTATCCTAACCCTAGCCCCATCTCAAACTCAGATGGCATCCCTGATAAATCACTTCTTCCCAGATCCAAGCATTTGCAAGCTGTATGATTTTCTACTGCAGTCAGTAAATGTTGTGGAAAGAGGCTTATTAAACATATGGCTTACTGTTTCCAATGCAAATTGTTAGTCTTTTCTCAGTTTTCCACAGGTCAAGCACTTGGCACCAGTCCTGACGAGATGATGATGCCAAACTGCATTTCTTGCTGCTGCAATAGATGGATGCCCACAGGTGAGTTCTCTCCCTGAAAACTAGCTTATGTACATTCACACTGTATTGCAGTCACCTCAAGCTGGATGTCAATCATTCAAAGTAATCAGTACTGTACTAAGTTTCCGGCCTAAACATGCAACCTGAAAGCCCTGTAACTCGATTTCCTGAAAGCCAGGCACTCGCAGTACAGCAGACTTGAACACAGAGAATAAGTCTAATGCTTAGACTTTTGAAAACACCCTAACCTAAGCCTTCAAAGTGTCCACATCCACTAACAGCATAGAGTTGGTCCTGTGTAGTCCATGCCTCTATTAAGAATAGGATTTATCCAACATAGCAAGCATTCTGCACATATAAAAGAATTGCTTGTGAGGTATCTAAACATTTTCATTGTATGTAATCCTGAACAAAGAAGAGATTTTGATAAAATTTTGTATGTATCAAAATGAAAGCATGCAAAAGAAAAATTAAAAAGTGGATAAAGGCGTTCCATTATTGTTCAAAATATGAGTGCCATAAGATTTGCCCAGTGAATCAAAGAGATGTCCTACAGAGAACATGTACGAGAAATCTGGTTGTGGAACTGCAGACTGAATGGTCAAGTTTCACAACTTTGAAGTGACTTTGACTTCTGAGTGTTGACAAACTCAAAATCCTAAGATAACTGGATATTTTAGTTGAGCAGGCTTTGCAAACTTTTTAAAAAATATGAAAGAGAAATGAAGAGATACCAAGTCTTAAGGCTCAGAAGACACTAAGGAAAAAGGCAAGAAAAGAAAGGCACCATGGCCAAGGGTGTACTACAAGGTCTCGAAAGCTAGGAAAAAGAATTTGAAATACTATAAAATAAATGATGTGCAGCTATTGTAAAGGCCTTGGACATAATGCAAGAAATAGGTTGTCTTTGATTAGCAGAATTTTGATTAAATTACCAAGACAAAATACTTCATTAAGTCAAACTGGAGGAAATTACCATAATTGACTTACTGGAAATTCACTTTTGCACTTTTTGTTTCAGGAAAGAGTAGTATGAGTAGAGTTCTTTAGAGAAACATTTAAGGGAGAAATGAGCACAGCCCTTCATTAATAACATTTTATTCCTTCATTAACAAAAAGATCCGCAAGTTATCTTGGGAATTTTCTGATGACATTGCTCAGGTGTGGAAATAGAATTTACTGAAAAAATACTTCAGAAAGATGATGAAGGGAGTGGAACATCTCCCTTATGAGGAAAGGCTGAAGGAGCTGGGTCTCTTTAGCTTGGAGAAGAGGAGGCTGAGGAGTGACCTCATTAATGTTTATAAATATGTCAGGGGGGAGTGTCAGGAGGACGGAGCCAGGCTCTTCTCAGTGATGTCCAATGACAGGACAAGAGGTAGTGGGTTCAAGTTGGAACTTAGGAGGTTCCACAGAAATATTAGAAAAAACTTTTTCACTGTGAGGGTGACAGAGCCCTGGCACAGGCTGCCCAGGGAGGTTATGGAGTCTCCTTCTTGGGAGACATTCAAAACCCGCCTGGATATGTTCCTGTGTGATGTACTGTAGGTGACCCTGCTCTGGCAGGGGAGGTGGACTAGATGATCTCTAGAGGTCCCTTCCAACTCCTAACATTCTGTGATTCTGTGAAGATTGTATGTTGCATGAAAGTTGCCTTGCAAAACATCGGTATTAAGAACTTCAAATCCTTCAAGTTTGGAGAATGCTCTGATTTTTAAAAATCTCTGTGGAACACCCAGTATAACACCAAGTTTTATCTAGATTACCCTTAAACCACTAAAATATTTATGTATTAAGTATAAAATTTAATTCTCAGTCTTGCTGAGAATTAAGTAAAAACATTACATAGATGCTTCAGAATTTGAGCTTAAGTCAAAAAGATGCAGCATTGTTCATGGCATGTGGAGTGTTACATAGTCTGCATTTGAATGTTAGTAATACTTCTATTAATAATGCTATCAAGTCATTTATGTTCCAACATTTGATCGGGAAAGACCAGAAGAGCAATCTAACTTTAAAGACATTTCCAGCTGGATTTATAATTGAGACAAGATTACCTTATGGTGGATGTGAGATTATTCAGACTGCAGCATTAAGTCAGTGCCAGATCTTGTAATTATTTTTTTCTAAAGCACTAAAGGAAATTCATTATTTTGTGTAGCTTCAATATACTCTAACGGTGAACCCACACAGTAGTTATTTTGTAGACTGTTGCCATCGGATAGGATGTCTATAGATACCCAGAAAACAGGTTATTCTTTATTATGTGTTTTAATGCGATTAGAATACACCAAAAAATTGAGAAGAAAAGGGAGCAGAGAATAAGAAAGAAAATATATGCAAAGGGTATCTGTAACTTTATCTTTGCAAAACAGGGTAAGTAATTTTAGATAAATATGTAGAATGAAGTACCTTCTATAACACAAAGTCTAACCTCTATTAAAAAAAATAAAAGTAGCAAATGCCTACCAATTTGTAATATCAGCTACCCACTCAATCATATTTTTTGCAAGACAATACATTTTGCAGTGTAAATGAATGAAGGGAATGATGTCATCAGTAAATGTATCTTTTTGTATCAGTGTCACTTCCACAATTTTAACATCTAAAATTTACTTGTGTAATAAAATTATGATGAATTCCTAAATTATTAAAATATTTTTACAATGATAGTTTTATAACTTACACAAATTACTAAAAATCTCCCAAAAAATACTGATGTCACTAGTTTTTTCCAGATTTATTTTGAGTTTACCTTTTTTAACTTAACACCGAAGACATCATTAATGGGCAAATACATAAAAGCTTTACTAAATTGCTTTGTAATCTGTAGAGCATTTCAGTTATCTATGGTGCATGTAATTCATCAGATATACTTGCTTTTTGATGCAGTCACATTATATTCCTTTCATATTGCTCATTTTTTTATTTCTGCTTTATTATTCTAGATATTATTTTGAATCAAAGCAAAGCCAAAGTATTAAATGAGGAATAGATATGAACATCTATTTTACTAAGGCTTCAGTTGCACAAAAGTAAGACAAACATTAGTATTTTTTTAACCAGTTTAAAACCATTACTAAAGCATTATTATGTTTTCTCATATTGCTGCCCTAAAACTGAATTCTCCAGAAAAATTCCACAAATCCACAGGAAGGTGTTTTGTCATTGATAATCACTGCAATTCACTGGAAAGACTATGAGACCAATAACCTCCATAAAAACTCAGCTTTGCCAGAGAGGTCCTGCTGCCAGAATGCAGTCACCCCAGGGGGTTTTGCAACAGCAAATTCTCAGCCTTGTAACAACTGTTTGCATGTAGTTTAGCCTTTCTGTACCTCATAGTACAGAAGTTCAACTAAGATTACTTTGGTTAAGAGGTGCTAAAGGAACATAAAACAGATATAGACCAAGGCTCCTGAGAGGAATATAGCCACAAAGGAGAAATCACAGCATATTAGCTAATTATTGTTCAGTTTAGGAAATTAGCTCCTACTAGTCTACAATACAGCTATAGCAACAATTATTTATAGAGTGGTTTATGAGGTAGTTCTCCACTGTTACCTCAAATGCAGGGTTCATATTCAGTTGCACCATTAGTAAAATAAGATATTGTAAGAATGCAGCAAATCTATGTATGTCCTGGCAGTTATTGTGGGAATACACTAGCCAGGATTCGCTAGCATTGACTGTTCTCCAGAAAAAATGTGGCAAATACGAAATGGTTTGCGTTTTGAACACCTAGCTGAAAGAGCGTCTTGCTTCTTTCACACAAAGGGAGTGGCATGAAAAGTTATTTGAGCTCTTTATCTTTCAATTCTGCACTTGAAAATGGATGGTTGATTAGAATAGGGGAAGGAGAAGGAAGAATACATGCTTATCTCACAGAGATACAGTTTCATATGACTCATAATATTTAATGAAATAATCCACTAGAAAGAGTGAAAAAATACATATATAACTTACTGCTTGTCATAGCTCTTTGTTTTCCCTTATAACTAGTTGCTAAACATTAAGGGGCATCGTAACACAAACATTTACATGTATCTATTTTTTTATATGAAGTGGTTACAGTAAAAAAATTGCAATGCATACGACTGAACACTGTGATCTTAGGCATTGAAAATGTACTTGGTTTAATCTAAGAAGTTCTTCTTATTTACGAAGGTAAGTATAAGTCTTTTTAAGAGACAGGCTGCCTTTTTATTTAAGTAAATACTTTTTTCCTTTCCACATACAAAGGGAGTTCCAAAGTCATCACGTCCTCAAACTGTCTGGCACCATCTCCAGGGTAGGATTTGTACCAATTATACTTCTATCTTTAATCCAGGCTGGATTCGATTTCTGAAAGTGGCTGGAGTTTATGCCTGAAGTATGTTTGTACTTCTATTTGAAGACAAAAGACACTAAGAGGGAGGCAGGATTTTAGAAACAAAGAGCCAATGCTTTATGCTTTAGCTATTTACATGGAGAAATTTCACAACTAGCACTGCCAAAATGCTTGCTTTCCAGTCGGTTTTTTTTGTAACAGCTCACTGTAATGCCTAATTATTCTTGAGTATTACTCAATTCTGTTTCCACCTGCTTAAAAACTGGCACACAGCTTTTCTGAAGTTCGAGTACCAACATGCCCCATACAGCCTGCTCTCTGTCTGTCAGTGCTCTGGGATCCCTTGTTTTCTTCACCCTTTCCTATCACAGTCATGCAAAATTTCAATTTACCAACAATTTTTACCGATTTGACTCACAAGAAATATCTTTTTCCTTTTCCTCAGGATATGATCATAAAAATATTCATTTAAGGGAAAATGGCAGCTCAACTTCTGAAAGGAGCCCGAAAAAAACCTCCTGATGACAGCTATCTGCAGAGCCATACCTCAGGCCTCTTTGCACCTCAGCAATCGCCAGCCCTGGCTCCCCTGACTTCCCTCCCTCCCTCTTCAGGCTCTGCTGCTGCTGCTGCTTTGTCCCCATTTCTGGTGGGGGAAGGCAAGGCCTCTAATACTTGTCATGTAGGTGTCTTGTGCTGTTTCTTTTTCCACTGCCTCTCCTAATTTCCTACTCATCTACCCACAGTGATACTCTCAGCACCATCCTGCCTCAGCACTTCACAAAGCTTTGCAGGAACACCTTTTTTTTTTTTTTTTTTACCTAAGTTATTAGGGACAGAACCAGTGGGAATGGTTTCAAGTTGCAACAGGGCAAGTTTAGGCTGGACATTAGGAAGAAATTCTTCACAGAAAGAGTGGTCAGACACTGGAACAGACTGCCTAGGGAGGTGGTTGAGTCGCCATCCCTGGATCTGTTCAAGTGTCTCTTAGATGTGATGTTGGGTGATATGGTTTAGGGGTGAACTTGTAGTGTAGGGTTAATGGTTGGACTCGGTGATCCCAAGGGTCTTTTCTAACCTGAATTGTTCTATGATTCTATGATTCTATGATTCTAAAATGTTCTTCCAGATCATAAGGAAATCTGAAGACTATTTCTGCCATGAGGAAACAGAAAAGACACAAGATATGAAGCATTAGTAGCAGAAATGATCACAGTGAGACCTTCATATGGAGGAGGAATGGAAGGTGCTGGTACTCCCTGTCACCAGCGAGCAGGAGAGGCAGTGCAGAGAGTAGCTTTCATTTCCCCTACTTCCTGTAGCACAGCTGTTGTCTTCAGCCCATCAAAAAGGATCCCATTGTATCTTGGTGTTTCAGTCATCTCTGCTATTATTGGTCTTGGGGGTGCGGAGAAACAAACTCATAGACATTTTGGTGAAAGTATTAATTTAATTTAAATAGATTTTCTGTTCATTTAAAGGAACATATTTATATCTGAGAGTAATTTGTCTTCTTTTGTGTTTAGAGATATTTAACAAAAATATATTTTTAGGGCAATTATCCTGAAAGTATATAGCCTGCAAGGGATATTTGTAGTCTTTTGATACAGCAGTGTCAGAATGACAGCTTTTGCCAGCCACTGGAACTGAAGAAGCAGTGCTGCTTAGGAAGAAATTCATGCCTGACAAGATAGCGCTGCTGGCCAGGGATTATGAGAAGATATTAGAATTTATTTCTTCATCCTTATTGCCAAAAAACCCCCTTTCCAAAATAGAAGTAATGTATGTTATGTGCTACTGCCCCATTTCTGAAACCCTGTGTCTCTAAGATCTGGAAGGGCAAAGATCTTGATTAACTGATGATTTTTGAGTACATTGGCACTGTCCTTCCCAAACAGTGGAAAAATGTGGAGTCCTTCTATGGGACCAACTGTGCAGTCCAGGATGCTGATAAATCAACTCTCCTGCAATTCCTGTGTTCTCTTAGAGTGGAAATGCTCCATCTTGTAGTCTGCTCTTTTTCCTTCAAAATAGTGCAGCTACCAATAAATACATATATAAATACATGAGAAATGGGGTTATAAGAAAAGACATGTTTTACAGGGAAAAAAAACAGAAGGAAGAGAAACAAGTTTGTTTCTTTGTGAAAACATGAATACACAAGCAAGAGAAAGAGAAAGAAGAAGAAGAAGAAGAAGAAGAAG
>NW_009731324.1:0-246 GCF_000703405.1 Apaloderma vittatum | reverse complement strand
GCAGGCTTCAGTGAATGGGATGTGGAGTTAAAACAGAGCTGAGTAATGTCGATTATTTTTGAATGAACTCCGCCTGCCTTGGTGTTCATTTGTGAGCAAATGAAAAACAGACGCCCTTTGGGGTGTGTGTGCCACTGGTTCTCCAGGGAACCAGGTGTGGTTTGGGGCCAAGGGGCTGAAACCTGCAGCTGCAGCCTGGCGTGGAGGAAGCTCAGCTCTGCCCAGGGCTGCTGTCAGTCCCGGGGG
>NW_009731323.1:0-453 GCF_000703405.1 Apaloderma vittatum | reverse complement strand
TCCCAGTTTGATCCTGGTTTGGTCCCAGTTTGGTCCCAGTTTATTCCCAGTTTGCTTCCAGTTCAATCCCAGTGTGTTCCTGGTTCATTCCCAGCTTGATCCCCATTTGATCCTGGTTTGGTCCCAGTTTATTCCCAGTTCGCTTCCAGTTCAATCCCAGTTTGTTCTTGGTTCCTTCCCAGTTTGATCCCAGTTCAATCCCGATTCAACCCCAGTTTGATCCCAGTTCATTCCCAGTTTGATCCCAGTTCATTCCCAGTTAAATCTCAGTTTGATCCCAGATTTTCCCAGTTCAATCCCAATTTGTTCCCAGTTCAATCCCATTTTGATCCCAGTTCAACCCCAGTTTGATCCCAGTTTGTTCCCAGTTCAACCCGTTTGATCCCAGTTCATTCCCAGTTCAATCTCAGTTTGATCCCAGTTTTTCCCAGTTCAATCCCAATTTGTTCCCAG
>NW_009731322.1:16003-16398 GCF_000703405.1 Apaloderma vittatum | reverse complement strand
GCCCAGGAAGGTGGTTGAGTTACCATCCTTGGATGTGTTTAAGTATCGCTTAGATGTGGTGTTGGGTGATATGGTTTAGGGGTGAACTTGTAGTGTAGGTTAATGGTTGGACTTGATGATCCCAAGGGTCTTTTCCAACCTGAATTGTTCTATGATTCTATGATTCTATGAAATGTCTTAACTAGCAGGTTATGAGGGAAAAGCGTCATTGCCCTGAAGTAGTTAGGCAGACTGTATACAAAGTACTTGGAAGCAGCTGGTATATTATTGCCACACCCTATCAGAGTGGGAGTGAAGCAGTGTCGATCTACAGGGGTTCTGGTGAGGCCACATCTGGAATATTGTGTCCAGTTCTGGGCCCCTCAGCTCAAGAGAGACAGGGAACTGCTTGAGAG
>NW_009731322.1:0-15964 GCF_000703405.1 Apaloderma vittatum | reverse complement strand
TCCCTTGTGAGGAAAGGCTGAAGGAGCTGGGTCTCTTTAGCTTGGAGAAAAGGAGACTGAGGGGCGACCTCATTAATGTTTATAAATATGTCAAGGGGGAGTGTCAGGAGAACGGAGCCAGGCTCCTCCTCAGTGATGCCCAGTGATAGGACAAGGGGCAATGGGTACAAGCTGGAACATAGGAGGTTCCACAAAAACATTCAGAAAGTCTTTTTCCCTGTGAGGGTGACAGAGCACTGGCACAGGCTGCCCAGGGAGGTTGTGGAGTCTCCTTCTCTGGAGACATTCAAAACCCATCTGGACGTGTTCCTGTGTGACCTACTGTAGGTGATCCTGCTCTGGCAGGGGGGCTGGACTAGATGATCTTTTGAGGTCCCTTCCAACCTCGACAGTCCGTGTGATTCTGTAAATCTGTGGCATCAAAATTGGATTTCCCACGGTCTTATGTACTGAGATTTGTCACACCCAAGTTTGGTACCCGAGAAGACTGACTGAATTCCATCACTGTTTTTCCATTGGATAGGCAAGTGAATTATAACTTACTTCTTGATATATAAAAATTTACTTCATTCTGAGAAAAAGCATATAGAGGAAAATAAGATCCCTTTTAAAATTGTGCTAGGCACTAAGGAGAACTGAAACTAGATAGTGCATTGCCCTTTCTTTCATGAGTCTGCATTTTCTTTTCCTGTGAAATTGCTACTTCTCCTAAAAATCATGCACCTCACATGCTCAATAAAGCTTTCTACATTTAATGTATCTGTTCTCTGAAAATCTTATGAAGTCCTGGAGCTGGAAAAATCTTACTCTTTACTGCAATTATGGGTATCTGTATGTTGAGCATGGTACCCTTGTGACACTGGCATAATAGCACATAATGAATTATCTGGTTTTTTTCAATGTGTTTTTGTAAACTTAGAAATTAGATGTGCAATGTGTATGCTCAAGATGGCTGAGCAGAATTCTGTAGGAAAGCCTGATTTTGGTATTTCCAACTTTTGAGTACCCGTCTTTTCGACCTTAATAATGTGACTTCATCATCTTTTAAAATGTATAAGTGAAACGTAAAAAAAGTTAATAGAGAGAATGTGTGCATGGAACAGTTCTCTGATTGTAGGTAGTATTGATTGAGAGTGATATTTCCAGTGATTATTCTTTTTTTTCCTTTCCCAGATCTTAGTTTTCAAGCAGCTGCTCGAATTATGTCTACCCCTGTTTATGATGCTTTAAAGCTAATGAAAGACATATCTCAAAACTTCCCAATAAGAGCCAGGTATGATACTTAAGCTTCCTTTTAAAATACTCTTTCTACATTTGCATTTGAATTTAATGTGATACAGGTTTATATCCAAATTTTGCTGTCAGATACTCATGTTTTACACCTTGCTAAAAGAATTTCAGGAAATTTCATTGAGTAGAAAATAACTCCTGGGAGAATTCATGATTGGTCTCTTAAATGTTTCCTGTCTGATGCACTTATGGTGGAATGCCCAGTCCTCCCAGCTTTTACTGGAATGATATTTTCCCAGGTGGAAAACTCTGTTAAATTAATAGCAGATCTATTCACAGCAGGAAGAGGCAAAATTCATTACTAAATTTTGTAGGGGATCCACCCACTCTGGTCCTAAGCACAACATTGCTGACAAGATTGGGCCCTGGCTACACTATATTAATGTTCTTACTGGGGAAGATCTGTCTCCCATAAGAGATTACTTAATAGAAGATCAAGATAAATATTAAATAAATTAATAATAGCGTTCTCTGTATTAATATTAAAAATTGCTCTTTCCGGAAGCCAATTGTATCATAATTGAGAAATACTTTTCTTTTTAAAGTTCTTTGTCTAATCATATTAGCAATATTTACTTGAAAAACTACAGTAAATATGTTACTTAATAGGATTCTTAACTCTGTGCTTTTACATTTTACAATTCTTATTTAATCATCGCAGTGTTTCATTGTTATCTCTGATTTTCTGTTAGAGAAAATCTACACTGTAGTGGAAAAACTACCTTGGTAACATCTTGTTTCAAGATTTTAAAAATAACTTTTAAAATGCTGGAAACGTAATTATTACGAAATAGTGATGTACAAGATTGCATTTACATCAACAATCAGAAAATGCAGCTTTCTATTAGAAGATAGTGGAAATGTACCTAATGTTGACCTGCAAGGCCAGTTCTGTTCTTTAAAGGACAAGAAAAAGTAATTTCAAAGTATGGCAGGTGACATTTAAATCACTGATTTAAAAAGTCGTTAAGTTATTACATCCCACTACAACTCCTGACATGTATTTGTGGCATTAGAGTCCTAGAGCATTAGAGCAACTCTTCAAACATTTTGTTTTTATGGGTAAAAGTATAAAAACACTTTAGAATTATTAAAAGTTGCAATTCCTGTCATGTATGATTTATTCTAAAATGCTAATCTAGCATGTTATTTTTAACAGGAGAGATTACAAATATGTAAATAATTTAGTTAGTAGGTCTGTATTGACAATAAACTTAAATGAAAGAAGCATTGTGGAAGAGTACACAGAATAGATTTCCTTTAATAATCTAATCATGCTTAACCTGCTCTGTCAGAAATACTAGTTTAGGAAACACAACAACTAGAAGAAACAGGAAATTAAATTATTTGATCAATTCAGATAGATAACTGATCGTTATAATAGTAGTATCTTATAATTGTTTAAAATATGAAAACAACTACTTTTTAGTTATGTAAGTTTTGTTATGTTTTGAAAAGGCTGTATAAAAACTTTAGAACTATAGCTATGAAAATAAAAAATAAATAGTGTATGTTGCTTAAAAATGGAGGGATTCCTTAGGCCATATGAATATGAATACAGCATTCCTCTGGAAATGTCTTTGATTTTCTAGTTTATAACCTGCATTTTTGTGTCTCAGTATTTCCAGTTGAAAAGGTTAGTCTGAGGTAGATTGTACAAAATGTCATCAGATGTAGGCAGTGTAACAACTGACACGTCATAGCCACATTTTGATAATTCATTTTGTTTTGTGTACACACGTTATAATTATCTGTTATTTAAGGGTGCAGTAATAAGAATTACGATACTGCTTCTTGCTGTTCATTTATCATTCCTGAATGTTACCATTATGAACATGTGAAATGTTTCCTTTTTTCCTGTGATATGCAGTACAACATAGCTGCATTTCTTCACGGAAAGAATAAAGATGTGGAAAATTATATCATAGAAAATATTACAACCTTAAGGTCATACGAGGACATTCCTGGATAATGTCGAATGATAAGTAGTGTCCAGTTACTTTCAGACAGTGAAGCGTTTCTCTTTTGTGACTCATACGTAAAAAACTTAATGAAGCTGTGAACAAGTTTTACAAATGTGCAGAGCTCAAAATGAGCAGATCACTTTCCCAGGTGCTTTTGCACTTGTTACCTCAGATTCTGAGGGTATGCCTCTCGGGGATCAACCGTCACATTTTCTCCTTAAAATCCTGCTAAAATCCCGCATCATCAACTCCTGTGTGTAGACAAGGAGCTGGTTTATGAAGAATCATTAATGTCATCCTTTCTTACTGCCAAAAAAGCTATCAATAAAGCTTACCTGTTGCTGCTAAGTACTTTACTCCCATGTTAATGTTGGGCCAGCTTTGTCTTCTCCTTTTCACTTTTTTTATTTTCATGTTCATTTTTTATGTTTCTGCCTTACTGCTCTGAGCTATTTGGAAAGATTTAGGTTATTCTTTTTATCTGTGGAGTTTGTGTCACCTGTGTGTGCAGAATGAAGCATTGATTGCGAGAGGTGGAGGCCCTACTGCTATTTATGTTGAGTTTTGCAAGATAAAAACAGAGCTTTTTTTCACCCTGAATTATTTTTTACTTCAGGACTCTCTAAAATTATCTCTACGAAGTCAGAATAATAGTTGTGGTAATATTGCCACACATTAATTTTCCACCTTGCTGTGGACTCCTTCTGTTAAGTGGCTGTTTTGCTTGTTGACTAAGTAAAATCTCAGTAATAATTCCCATCAATCACTAGTGTTCTTTTAATGAGAAAAGTTCTGTAGTGTTCCTAAGTTATGTCTGTTGCTGGTAAAACGTCCTTGAAATGAGTGTTCTACATAGTCAGCTTTCAAGACTTCTGACTTGATAGGTTTTTTTCCAAATCTTTCTCCTCCATTTCTCTAAATTTAAATTTGGCTGCAGATATTCTTTTCTTTATACTTACAGTTGCTTTTATTTTTTTTTAAATCTTAATCAGCAATGTTTCTTTTTCAACAAAATATTTATGGTTTCTTGCTTTCTGTTCTCAATTTTTATTCCAAAACTAGTGAACGCTGAAAGCAACACAGCATAAGACACGTTTGCACAGTATCAAATACACTTACTACATTCTTTATGTGCATAGGGGAGTACCTGGCAGTATGATTTTAAAAGCTCTACAAGAAAGAGTTTAGATTAGCTCAACAATAATAAGCAGCTATGAAGCTCATCCTCCAGTAACTACTGATGATGTGTTTGGACTCTGTTGGCTGCTTTTTAGCGCTGCCTTTGGCATCACGGCTGGAATCGCCTTCCTCGGTTTGAGCCAAGGAAAGCCCGCCGAGGGCGGGCGGGCTGGCATAAATTCAGCTCTTTCTTGCTCTTCTGTCACCCTTTCATCCCATGGCCCGGAAGGGATTCCCAATGACAAAAATAAGATGTCAGAATATTTAGAGAGAGCGAATGGAAAAAAGGGTATTTAGCTGTGATGAACTGGGTGGTCTTTATAAGCTTGGAAATAACATTGTTTGCACTTCTCAGATAGTCTCTTTGATCGCCTGGAAATCTTGAATATCTGTTTCAAGTAAACTGATTTTATGTCTTATTTCTGACATACTGTTTACTAGCAAGATCTATTCTAAATCAGTTTCTTGAGGGGGAGGAGGTAAGGATTTATATTACTGAATAACTGCTTTATTATCCATAAGTATTGATGTTGGCTTAGTAGGATCATTCTCAGTTTTTTTAGTTAATTTTCAGGGATGACTCCAGCTTTTCTTAAAGTCCCATACAGATTTGCTAAAACATGGGCAATCATGTTTTGGAAAAAATATTTACATAGGCAACTAGAGTATTTATTGGGAGAAGCAGGTTTAGGCTAATACGACTGAGGGTTTCTTAGAACGTGGAGATACTAAATACTCTCTGAGAGTGTTTTATGATAGCCTTGTAATTATAAACCTCACATACAATACACTCTGACAGAGGAAGTTAAAATAGTCTTCCGTAACATTCTTGAAAGATAGAGAAGACAAGCCAATTGATTATCTTCTGAAGGTAGAATGACTAAAAAAAATTAAAGTTTTCACTGTCTGTGAACACTGAACATTTTAAAGTGTCTCAATCTGTAAATCTCTTTTCTTATCTCAGACAGTTTTAGTGTGGTCATTCTTTGCATATTTTCTTTGCTTTTGGCCAAAACACCAAGTTGTGTCCTTGGCTGTCTGTGCTGTAGTGTTAAACAGCATCAAGTTAGTAGCATTAAGCTAGAACATACAAATATGATGTTTATTTAGGTAATAATTCAGATTATCCAACAACTTTTTTATAATAGACATGCTATTTTCCAGCAAAAAAAGAAGTGGAAAGTTTGAGAGTACTAAAAAATATGCTGATAATATTACTTCAGCAAAAGCTAGCATAAATTTGGAGCCAGCATTTACTAGAGTAACACAGAACAAAATATTTGTTTTGCAAATAAAATAATTGTGACACAGCATTACTCTTCTTTTCAAGTCTCATTTACAGCATTCTTCAGTTATGGTGGATTGGTATGGTATTGAAGTACATATATCACATTATTTAATACATTTTTAGAAATGCAGTGGATGAGTGAAACCAATATTTTATTTTTACAGATCGCTGACCAGAGTGCCTGTAGACAAGAAAATGCGAGATGAAATAGAAAAAAATCAGAAGGTTTGTTTTTATTTCTTCAAGTAGACATTTGAGTTACTGTCTATTACCGCTTTTTGGAGTTTTTTATTAGCATAGCAAATTTCACATGGTTTCTGTCAGAAAAAAAGAACTAATTGTTCTAAACAGCCTTTGTTTAGAACAATATTGAACAAATAAACAATATTGAAATAGTTCAAATTTTTCACTTTCTGCTGTTCTCAGTATTTTTCTCTTCACTCTTCTGATTTTTATGGAATTAGGCAAGGACAAGGAATTTTTATGGAGTATTATGTTCAATCATAAATTGTGTGCTGTGAAAGCAAAATACTATCAGTTAATTATTCTAGAGCTTTGGTGTTGAATCTAGGCTTGCTGCTTATATTGTGGTCAGCTTTGAGCTTTCCACACCCCCAGAATCATACATGCAACTACTCTGCAAGCTATTTTAAACATCATTTATGGTAGATGGTGGTTTTATTTTCATTCTTGGTGCACTGCATCTTTTGTGCCTCGTATCATGTGAGGTGTCGCTATCCTTAATGCTGATCTTCAGGACATATATTTTTCATATAATGTTTTATTTTTATATATTTTTCATATAATGCTGATCTTCAGGACATATATTTTTCATATAATGTTTAGACTGACCAACCACTGTAGTGTAAGGGTTTTGTTCCTTACTTATGTCACTCCTGTACTTTTGCATCTTTTCCAGATATCGTTTTTCTTTGTCTGCTTTCTAGCATTTTCCTCTTGCTTTGCCAGAACTAATACCTCCAGCGGAATGCCTTTCCAGTTTCTTCCACCTTCCAAAATGGTGAAAGCGAACAATGTCCCTGTTGGCACTGATGCAGCCTTCTCATAAAGAACTTGTTATCTCCCTCATAGCGAAAAATTCACATAAATGTGTGAATTTAATGTGCCAATTTAATGTGAGGCTTTCCAGTCTTGAGCATTTGCTGCTCATAGAGTGACAAAGTGTTAGGTCCTTGTAAGCAGTTATGCGAACAGTTGTACAGGGGTTTTTTTCTCCATAGGTGGTTGCTTGTGGGACTGGTGCATTGAGAATACAATTCGCATATCCCAGCAGTTCACCTTCCTGAACCCTTCAGCTTTCTTGGGTGCAGGGCACATATTTGACTCTTGTGTTTTCGCAGAGATCTTAAAGTGAACTCACCATCACACAGGCCTCTTGTTTCTTGAACTAGCGAGGAGTGCCATAGTTGTTGCTCAAGGGAGCAAATCAGTATCTGTACTCTGCTTCATTGCTTTCTGTGTACAACTGAGATAGCATTTTCCTGTATCTCTTTGTTTTTATATAGTCAGGATAAAGCAAAACAAAGCTCTGATGTTCATAGCTTCTCCAGAATATGAGTGGTATCAGGATTTTCCTTGATTGTTGATGAAGTCTTTTCATTCCTTGATTCTTAGTGAAGTCTTTTCATTGTCTTTCTCCAATTGCAGCTCCGTTAACACAAAAATAAAAACCAACTGCTTAATGAAAAACTACTCCTCTACCCCAAAATGAAAAAGAAAAAAAAAAAAGTATATCAGGAATTAAAGTAGTTATTGTTACTGATTATAAGGATTAGGAAAACGAAGATTTGGTTTGAAATGAGTATACCTGCGTCTAGGCACGTCTGTATGGGTATCTAAACTTCTATTAGAACAATGAAGATGTAGTTAATGGACACAAAAAACAATGTAGCTCACTCAGAGGTTGCTTTTTGAGGCATAACTGGATTGCCTAAACCTGGATTTTTGCGTTTGAGATGCCGTGGACTATCCAAGATAGCCACACAGGTCTGGTGGATGTGGCCGTTGGGTTGTCCATCCCTTCCATTTGACTTGTACTTTCCAAGCCAAGAGAAGTTAACCTGAAATCTTACTGTGTCTTAAGTGACATTTGGATATCAGACTCCTCTGAGTCCATAGACTGTATTAAATACATTAACTCTAAGAGGACCTTAGGCACTTTTCAGACTTAAGTTTAGATTTCATACTACATCCTACCTGAGGCTACCAGCCTTTAGGCAGCTGAAAGCTGAAATCTGTTGAACAGAAGTGGGGAAACTTCCTGGAGACTCCTGCCAGAGCACAAGAAATTGGCGTACGCGTTCTTGAGCTGCAGTACCTCCATCTAGCAGCAGGAGAGAGATGATCTCCTGCTGTGTGTAACCAGATGATTCCCTCTCAAGATAATGAAAGTTGAATAGGAAATGCAATGGGAGGAAGTAAAAGTATTAAAAGCTGAAAGGCATGTGATGATTTAAGTGTAATGAATTGATACCTAGCTAAGAAATTGGCCTGGTTTTGTCTGCAATAATTTTCTTCCTAGTAGCTGGTGCAGTGCTGTGTTTTGGATTTAATATGAGAACAATGTTGACAACTCACTCATGTTTCAGTTGTTGCTGCGTAGAGCTTATCCTAAGTTAAGGATTTTTTAGTTTCCTGTGCACAAGAAGCTGGGAGGGAGCATGGCCAGGACAACTGACCCAAACTAGCCAAAGGCATATTCCATACCATAGGACATCATGCCCAGTATGTAAACTGGTGGGAGTTAGCCGGCAGGGTGATCGCTGCTCAGGGACAGGCTGGACATCAGTAAGTGGGTGGTGAGTGACTGCATTGTGCATCACAGAATCATCGAATCATAGAATCATAGAACTGTCAGGGTTGGAAGGGACCTAGAGCACCTCTCCTATGAAGAGAGACTGAGTGAGTTGAGGCTGTTCAGTCTGCAGAAAAGAAGGCTCCGAGGAGACCTTATTGTGACCTTCCAGTATCTTAAGGGGGCCGACAAGAAAGCTGGTGAGGGGCTTTTTAGGATGTCGGGTAGTGACAGGACTAGAGGGGATAGATTAAAACTAGAGATGGATCGGTTCAGATTGGACATTAGGAAGAAGTTCTTCCCCATGAGGGTGGTGAGACACTGGCACAGGTTGCCCAGAGAGGTGGTGGAAGCCCCATCCCTGGAAGTTTTTAAGGCCAGGCTGGATGGGGCTCTGGGCAACCTGATCTAGTGGGGGATGTCCCTGCCCATAGCAGGGGGGTTGGATTTCTTGGGTTTTATTTCTCCTTTTTGTTATCTTGCTTTTTTGTATTATTATTAATAATAATAATTAGTAGTAGTAACAATTTTGGGTGGTTTATTGCTTTGTTTTATTTCAGTTGTTAAACTGTTTCTATCTCAGCCCACAAGTTTTACTTTTTTATTGATTCTTCTCCCCATGCCACCAGAGGGATGGGAGGTGTGAGCAAGCAACCATGTGGTGCTTCATTGAGGATGGGGTTAAATGACAACAGAAATAGACCAAGAACTTCTATTGATAAAAGGAAAAATAAAATTTCATTAAACACATCTCTCAACTCCGGTGCAATAGTTTGCTGACAGTTGAGCAAGAAAATGCTGTATTATCAGTGTTAGATTCTAGTCTTGAATGCCTAAATTCTCCTTTCATCGAAGTTGTTATAACAGGTGGATGCTCTTCTGAACAATCAAATGCCCGGCATCAGAATTGTGTAACAAGGCTCAGCTTTGATTCATCTCAGTTCTTTTCTGACTGCAGTACTGAAGGACTTGAAAAACTTCTGGACTCCCATTTCAATACTCAGTGGCTGATAATTCTTTCATTGTTGGTGCATTCATTTTAGTTCACATTAGGATTTTTCTAATCTACATCAGCCAGTTGCAGTCTTTAGCAGTATATGTGTTTACATGAGTATCAGGGCTTATGGGAATGACGAGTAAGCTTTGAGTAGTGGTAAGAGATGTCCTGAATGCTGATTTCAGTGCTTTGGGGAGATGACCTGTTCTAGCTGATCTCACAAGATCTACACAAGAGCCCTGAAGGATGCTGGTAAGATTTCTTGAGACTGAGATCCACCTGATGTTCACTGCTGGGGTCAAGCGGCACTAAGGGCAATTTTTGTGCGGTCAAAGTACTTGGTGGCACAACACTGGTACTAGAATTAATCCAAGCTGGATTTAACTACAGAAAAATTTCCTAGGGTTTTGGGTGCTTCTTTGCCTGGTGTAGAGGATTCACCATGTGCCTGGATGTTTTTTGTCCCTTCTGCCCATTTTACTTGTGTCTCAGGATCAAACTCCGTGTGTGTAAAATCATCTGAAATTTCACCTGTTGCGAGGCCACCTGGCAATGTCAGGCATCTGTGAATTCTGACTGCTTAGAATGAATGTGTAGAGTGAGACCTTGGGAGGACATGTAGTTCTGTGTGAAGCTATGGTAGGAAAAATAATAATGTCAGAAACCAGCTGCTGCTTCTAGGGGTTTTTTTTATGATTATATGCTGTTTAACAAAGATACGTATGAAACTCTGCATTTGGGCCAGAGTAATCTAAAGCAGCAGGTAGTTATAAAGAAGACAGAAGTCCTTCCTCTTCTGTACCAAGTTTTGGGACATACAAAAACCACTCCAGTTTCTCTAATTTAGGTAAGATTGGGAATAAAGCAAGTTTTAAAATTTAGAACTCTAATTAATCTCTTTTTCCTTATCCAACCATAGGAAATTTACTGACATGCATTTATGGTCCTCATTTTTTGAAAGGCCTACTTGACATCCATTTTTGGGGGCCTACTAAAATTTGCATGAAACATAATAGCTAACAATTTTTTTTAGAAAGGCTTTCTAGTTATTTCTGAGTGGGATGCAATCCCTTTAAAACCTGCCATATTCTTGACATTATATCTGAGTTTGAGTATATGTATTTAGATACTTAATAACAAGCATTATTAGTTTTGTAAATCTGCACACAAAAAAAAACCCACAAAAGTTCGGGTTACGCATTGGAATGAATTAAATTTACGAATTTCCAAAGCTGTTTTTCAGGGTCAAGGATGGGATTTGGACCTTCATAAAACTTCTTTGTTAGGCTCAAGCTTTTAACAGCTGCGTTTTTCCTTCATGGAGAGCCTTGCCTTTCATACGTTGATATTAGGTGTCATTACATATTTCCATTCTACTTTGGGTTGTGAAAATGTTTCTGTATACGAAGAAATATGGTGCCTTTTCAATGACTGATGAGTAATACGCCGATCTGTCGGGTTACAAGGAGCTTCAAGCGCACTGTTGTCTCATTTATATGGAATTGCACTTAAAATGTAACAAACCAGTTAGCTTTGAGTTTGCTTACATGTAACTGTTTGAAAGTAACGACACTATTTTAAGGGAATAATATCAGTTTAAATGTTGTCTCATTTTTTCTTTCCTTTCTTTCATATAAGCTCCTCTCAGTGATGGGCTTATAAGTGAAATAATACACACAGCCTGAATCACTTGCTCTAAGTGTGCTTTTGTCCAAAGCGCGTTTTTTGTTCACACTTATTTTGTTCGGGGAGTGGGAGCTAAATGGGAAAAAAAATATATGTTTTTCTCAGCTTGCTTTTATTTCTACATATTTTTGTGCTTTCCATTCCTATGTTGGGAATTAGGATAGATTGGGAAGTTTGCTCCTTGTGGGGTGAGTTGGAATAAACTCCTGCTCTTGCTCCTCTTACTGAGTCTTGCTGCAGCCACCACAGATTGACCAGTGTGGTGTCTCACAGCCCTCTGGAATAAAAGGTGTACTTTATCCCCTAAATACCTCCTTCCTCTTGCATTCATTTATTGTGGATTTTTTCTTCTTTTCAGAGCACGGCTGTGCTACACTATCCCTTTTGGTTCTGTGGTTTTTTCCAAAGTCCCTTTTTTAGATGAAATTGTTACATTTCTAGTCTATCTTTCCTAATTCCCTGTAACAATTGCAACTACACGATACTTGGAATTGTGAAAGATATTAAGGAATTGAGAAAGCTAGTTTCCACTGGAGGCCTGAAGGGCATGTATAAGGTGTCCCTTTGCTGAATGGATATATAAGAGTAATTTTTCAAAAACTTACAAGCCATATTTCTGTATGTGTGTGTATTTTGAATTTCTGTTGGCAGACACTGAGAATGTGTCCCTGTCTCAACCTTGTCCAGCTAGGGACACTGTGGGTAGTTTGTGGGGGGGAATTATCAGCTATTTTCATTTGTATTTGTACACTGAAAGTGTGTTAAATAGCACTCGTAATAATATGTTGTCAATATTTTTACCACCAACACTCAGATAAAAGAAGAAATTATGTGTAGGAGATTTGATACGTCTCTCTTGCAGAATTAAAGTTCTGGTTTTATATAGATGCGTGTGTGTTACTGTTGGCACGTACCTAAGTAAGTTAGCAGTACATTTTACTTTTTAGCATTTTCATGACATACTTGGGATCCAACCTGGAGAAGCACGTTTATTTCTAAATGGCCTTCATATTGACCTGGATTTTCATGATCCTTTTAGGTAAGATGGTACATTTTGTTTGAATATTACAGAATCACTAACAATGCTGGAGAAGTTGTGATCATGGTGAGAGATAATCCCATCTGTTGCGTTTTGGGGGCTAGGAAGTACTGCAGTAGAGAGGATACTGTGGGTTTGCTTTGAATATGAACATTCTGTAAGTAGCTAAAAACTGCATTTTCTCTTGGAATGGATTTTCTAATTTGCTTACAATTTTGCGACTCACCGTGTAAAATTAATTTGAAAATGGTATGTATAAAAAGAGGAGAAAGCACTTCATAAAAAGCAAATTAATTGCTTTCATATCCCTATTTCTTTAAAATTAAAAAATTTATAGGTATAAAATTTAGATACACAACACCCTGGGTTATTTTTGGCATGCTTGTGAGTCTCTGTCTGGTCACCTTTTAGAATAAGTCTTGTTAATGCCAAAGTAATATGCTTTTTAGTGTAAGAAGTGTTTTTCTGATTTGTGTAACTATGGTGTAATTATTTTGGGTGTGCCTTGCCTCTTGCATGCAAGTACTCAAACTGGAAACATTTTCCCTTTTTTTCTTCCGTACCTTGTCAACAGCAGGACACTACTTCAAATCATCTTTGGTGGTCTGCAAACTGTCAGTGGCATTTACTGTTGCTAAGGCTGAGGGTTTTTTTCATGTTGCTATGATTTGTCAAAGTCTACAAGTTTTTATTTTCTGGGTTTTAAATCAAAATGTCTCCTTTTCTCCTTTGTGGAGATTCTTAAGCTTTCTTGGGTTTAGCATTTTTGCTTAACTTTTTGTCAGCCAGAGTTTTGAGGCAGAGTCAAAGAAACAGAATCATTTAGATTGGAAAAGACCCTTAAGATTATCAAGTCCAACCATTAACCTGACACTACTAACTCCATCACTAAAACATGGCCCTAAACACCATGTCTGCACATCTTTTGAATACCTGCAGGGATGGTGACTCAATCATTTCCTTGGGCAGCCTGTTCCAATATTTGACAACCCTTTCAGTGAAGAACTTATACCTAATATCCAACCGAAAACCACCCCTGGTGCAACTGGATTTAACTCCATTCACCACCAACCTTTGGGCCTGGCAATCCAGCCAGATTTTCACCTAGTGAAATGTATGTCTGTCCAAGCCGTGGGCAGCCAGTTTCTCCAGGAGAATGCTGTGGGAAATGATATCAAAGGCTTTTGTAAAGTCCAGGTGGACAACATCCACAGCCTTTCCCACATCCACTAAGTGGTTCACCTGGTTGTAGAAGGAGATCAGATAAGTCAAGATAGACCTTTCATAAACCCAGACTGACTGGGCCTGATCACCTGTTGTCCTGTATGTGCCTCGTGATGGCCCTCAAGGTGATCTGCTCCGTCAGCTTCCCTGGCACCAAGGTCAGACTGACAGACCGGTAGTTCCTGGATTCTCCTTACAGCCCTTCTCGTCACATTTGCTAACCTCCATTCCAGTGGGACCTTCCCAGTTAGCCAGGACTGATGATAAATGGTTGAAGGTGACTTGGTGAGCCACCTGCACTTTTTCTGGTAATGAAGCAAATATTAATAGTGCTTTTTAATGCTAGTGCTAGGTTCCATTTCAGTATATTTTAGAAGAAACCTTTAAAACTCAAAATGAAGCGAGTTAGAAATACAGGCCTGTGTAAAATCTTTCCTGCTGTGTTCTGCTGCTGAGTACTTTAGGTTTGTTCCTATCCTCATATTGAATTTTCAGATTGCAACAGATGTTCTGGAGTCCTGTGGATATTCTGGGAAAGATCTGTCTTTTAGAGGTGTAGCGATGTGTTTCCTCTGTGCTCTTTTCAGGGTTCTGCTGTCATGCAGGCTTAGAGCTCACCTGCATCTCCATCACTTGCTGCCCGCTTCTCTACATACTTGCAAAACTTCTTTTTAGGGTACCCCCCACCTGACTTTCGGCCTCAGCCAGGTCAGTGCAGCAGGAAAACTTCTGCTCTGCTGTCCTGCCACATCTTACTAGAGATGGATGAAATTCCTTCATATAAAATAAACATGAATAAACAAAAGACTTGTATAATCTGCTATAATTCTCCTTTAAAATAAGTTGGAGACTTATAGTGTTATTAATTGATTTTATTTTAAACATTTGACTGCAGGAGAGTATAAAAGTTATTTTAATACAGAAAATAGTCCTTATGTTAATAGTCTTTGAAATATTTTTTTCTTTTTATGTCATGGTGAGCGTTCTACGTAGACATTATGCATTTTGTCTTCCTGAAAAAGTATCTTAGAGACTCTTAAACTGGAAGGAAAAGTGATGCATGGCCTTCATGAACTTGGAATCAAGAAGGAGATCCTGAGTAAATTTATGAGGTTGCATATACATCCTACCAATGACAATTATGCACTAGATATTCGTCACCCTTCAATAATAGTAAGTAATTAAACATTTATTTAAATATTACATATTTGATATTATCTATGAGACAGTCTATCTTTTTTATAGTGTAACTGAAATACTAGGCATAAGACCATGTATTGATAAGCAGTTTAAATATTTTGGAAGGTGATATATCTTCAGTATTTTAGGAGTGATTTTCTCTAGCCTGTACCTTATTTAAATTTTAAGATGTCGAATGTTTAAACAAAAAAGAATGCATCTAAGAATAATTGCGTACTCATAACTATAGAACTTGGCTTTACAGCAATTAATCTAGCTGCATAATATCTTTCTATTATGCAAGACTACTAAAAGTGCATTACAAGTAAAAGTGGGTTTTGGGCAACTTAAATATTTTTGTTTCCAATTCTCCAATGACTGCTTTTATCCCATCTTCAAAATTTATAGTTTTCATTAAAAGGTTATATGCTAGTGGAAAAAGCACCAAAATACTAATTTTCACTCTTGTGTGCTTTGTATCACCCCTGTCTAAGCTTGCACAGAAAACAGCAGAAGAACAAATTGGCTGTGTATCAATTAGTTATTCTAAGGTCTAAAGTGCTGCTGCCTGTTTGTCTTATGAGTTTGTTGTACCCTGTTACACACACCTGTGTGATATGACTGCTGTATTGTGAAAGTAGTTTTAACACTTGAAAAAATGATTTTATTCACGTCCTGATGCAGAATGCAAATCGTCTTTTTTCCTTTTGAAAAAAAAAAATTGTTTTAGAAACTATTTTGCGTTACTATTTCAAAAAAGAAGATAAGACATTTTACTGTTTCCAGTCTCTCCATGTGTTTTAAAATACCTTTATTTGTGCATACATCTTTTACTTGATGTTTAATTTGTGTTTTTTAAATGGCTGCCTTTTTTGGTATAGTGGATTAATAATATAGAACAGGATCACAGCTATAGCACGTGGCCTGCAAGCTATCAGGAACTGCTAAAACCCGCATTTCCCGGAGTTATACAGCAGATTAGACGCAATTTATACAATTTGGTAAGTTTGGAGAACTTAATTTTTTTGCGTAGTGTATGTACTAATATGTAGACAAACAATTTATTTAAAAATATGCATGCTGTATTCATTGTTATGATATGCTGGAATGTCATGTTTTCTATGTGGACCTGCTAACAGTAGGGAAAATCCTTTTGTCATATGTGATTATTAGTCTTGATTTCCAGAAGTGGACTTAGGCACAGTTTCGTGAGGACCTTTTCTGTTCCTTTCCATGCTACATATAGGTAATTCACTACTACCAAAGAATCAGAGAATCACAGAATGTCAAGGGTTGGAAGGGA
>NW_009731321.1:85260-86361 GCF_000703405.1 Apaloderma vittatum | reverse complement strand
AAAACCCCCCCCAGCCACTCGAAACTGACACTTTTACCACCAGGTCAGTCAGAGCCAGTATGTAATCAATAGGTTCCTGATTTACAAACTGAAGTGTGCGTGATCAATAAGGGATAAACCTGAATGAAATAGATGTTACAGAAACAATTTATGACCTCTGAGCCTTGGTGTGTTAGAAGCAGGGCTGCTAGGTGCAGAATCCTTGCTATTAGTCTCCAGCTGGAGTTATCATTTGCCTTTAGCTTTTTTTTCTGTTTTACCCCTGTGTAATTGTGAGGTAAGGGTAGATGTGCTTTGAGCATGAAGCTGAGAGCTCTTGTTTTGAAATCTAGCTACAACATTTGTGAACTGGGAAAATTTGCATAAAGTCTATTGGAAATGAGAGTGCATACTTCTTTCCTGGTCATGCTTCTTTCCAAGTCATACTCTTTCCAGTTGACCAATGTTGGTGTAAATTCATAAAACTGAAAAGAGAACATTATTATTATTGTTAATAATAATAATAGATAAAATTATTTGGATTATTATATATAATTAAGTAGTCATCTAGTTAGTAATCCAATACTCTGTCACTAATGCAAAATAAAAACCTGAAGTTTGTTTGACCAAGTCTGTCTTTTTCTTGGGATCTGTGTTCCTAGATGTTCCAGAATACATGGTAGAACTGTGCTAAAACACTGTGTAGCTGCTATCATAACCGTGTACCAAAGTCCTTTTTAGCATATGCGAAGTCACTTAGAGCTTGATTGTTTATGTGTACAAACACAAGATTTGAATCTGCAGTCTACAGGTGTGCTGGTATTTTTGACAGCCTTTAGTTCATGTCTTCAGGAGAATTCTGTGTCTGATTATCGTAATATGCATTCCCAGATTGGAAAAATTGGCTGCCAGTGAAGAGCAACACAACTTAAACATTTTTGGAACTATTCTTTAATGTCAAATTTAGATGACAAGTCTTGTAGACTTCATGTAGAACTTTTGAATTTTAGTTGAGAAGACAGAATGGTAGATACTTCTTTCTTATGGTGTGATTGCACGTTTGTCACAGGTAAGTAGGTAGACCCAGCAGTATTTAAACAATATATAGTCTTGGCTGGGATA